>NW_027331936.1:6002893-6035824 GCF_048418815.1 Hemitrygon akajei | reverse complement strand
AGAGTCAGGGTGCTGCAGTTATATTGTGTTCGATTCATTATTAGAGATAGAACAATACATGATACCTGTCCGGATATAATATTACAGGATAAACTCAAAAACCCAGAACACTTATTCGATATCGCCATTCTAAACACACATGACTTACAGAAAGAAGTGAAAAACACCCGAAGTATACTGACTTCAGAGAGGAAATTGAAAGACTCTCGTACACAACCAATGTATCTATCGTCCAATTGTAATCTCTACAATTGGTTTCATCCCAAAATCACGGCCCAATAATATTAAACAACTGGGACGAAACGGAAATATTTATGCAGGTCTCCAGAAATCTACAATACCAGAACATTCTCAAAGTTTTTAGCAATGAAGAAATTAGTGTGTTTGTTTATGTTCACATTTCTGTTGTACTAGTTTTAGCAGAAAAATAAAACTATTAATAGACATACGATTGTACTGGAGAGAATACAGAGCGGATTCAACATGCTGCTTGTTCGGATGGATATTTATTAGAAATCATGCGGTGAGATGAAATTCTTTCAGTCAAGCAGAGAAAAGCACTGAGAGTTTGCATCGAAATTTGCTCAATTATGAACCGAATTCACGGGGTCTGTAATGTTGAGCATTTCTCAATAACAGGTTTATCTCATGCGAAGGAGAAGTATAAGGTTTTCTGTAAGCTCGTGTAGACTGTGTCCTTTCGTTTTCGTTTCATTCTTACGGAAAAGATTGACAATTGAGTGAGATACATTTCAGCCGATTTGGTCTTGAATGTCCTCAGACCCTGACCCGCTCTTTCATTATCGAAAGGGGCAGTGGCGGTGACGAAATATAGGATGAGTTTATTCATTGTTCGGGGGGTGGGGGGCGGTGCTGTCCAGGGTTACGGGTACTGAATGGTCTGTTCCTGTGTTATGTCTCTCTCGGGCTGTAAATCAATTTTAATAGAAGTTAGATACTCTGTTTGTTAATTAGTTGAATAATTGACGTGTGCAGATATTGTGCTGCGCTGATGAACTGCTCTCTGAACTTGGACTGAGTTACCCCATAAATAAACGTGTTTGTGCAGCAACTTAATATCATCAACATGTATCCAAACTGTTCAAGAATGTGTTCCGAATCGTTGTAATTATTTGGATCCAATCCGGCAATGGTGTAATAAAGGAATTCGGAAACATCCACCGACCAGAGTATGATGAAGTTTCCGGAGATGGTGAGAAGTAAGATCACAGACCTCCTCCTGCTCTCCATCTCCGGGTCACTGCAGTTCTCCGCCTTGCTCTGACCCCTCAGCCCCTTACGGATGCGGCTAGTCACCAAAATGTGTCTGACTGTCAGAGCGTTGAGCAGGAGTATTAACACGAACGGGAGTTAATGGCATTAGGACGGTAAAAAGCCAGCTATATCCCACCCACCCGGGGTCCGTAAAGTAGCCGGGCATAGGAATGCAGTCCCCAGGGTATGTTGTCAATCACTTTCAGAGGACGATATCTAAAGAAGTCGGGCACATTTTTAAAACAGAGCAGCACGCCGGTTGTTGTTAGAACCACAGACGCAGTTTTCCCGGTGCAATACTTCGCTTTCAGCTTCTGGCAACAGATGGCGACAAACCGGTCAAACGTAAAAGTGACGGTGAACCAGACGGAACAGTCCATGGCTGAAAATCCCAGTACAGAGATCGCACAGCAAACGGGGGTGATGTCCAGGAAAGTCCCGGGGAAGTAATAATAACTGACGCGCCACAATATTACCGCAAAGATGAGGGTTAGTAGATCCGCGGTTGCCATGGCCACCAGGTAGCGAGTTGTGCAGGTGGATAGACCGCACTTTCCGCGGGACAGGATCACAATCGCCATTAAATTTACTGAAGGACCGGAAAAAACAATTATTGGATTGCTGTCTCGCCGCTCCGTGGGTCTCAATGCAAAGATAATCTGAAAATTTAGAACTATCAACCTTTACATGCTCCTCATTTCTGGAGGTTTAAAAGGCGTAAAGCGGGAGGCGGGGACGCGCACACGGATGCATGCTGGGCGAACGGGTACGGTACTCGGTACTGGAAGAGGAGCAGTGTTTGGGGAGGACCGCCGCGTTCCCGTCACCTATGTTCTGACTCTCTCCCCATACAGTGGACACCCGGCCTCTCGGTCTCTCTCCACGTCCAAAGTTCGATGCGGAAATGAATTGTATTTTCCCCGTCTGCACGATCAATCTCGCTTGTTTTATATTCCGCAGCCACTCAATTCCTTCAGACTATGTCAGTGGATGCTATGAGAAAGTTTCATTTTTCCCTTTTAAAGATTTTGCCGGACCTGCTGAACTGTCTGATAGTTTGCACGTTAATGCTTAAACCATCCAGAGGAATAACAATATACGTACTTCAAAACATCTCCCTCTTTTAGGGGTTGCTCCAATCTACTCTAGCGTTATTCTAAATGCTCCGAAGTATTTTTTTTTTCCTTCCGGAGCGGAGTGTCAAATGAACCTTACCCCGTCTGACCTGTAACGGACACCGCTGGGTTGGCTCTTAACTCCCTCTCACTACACGGTTAATAGGGCGTGGGCACAAACCCTGGTACATTGAAACCGCGCAGACCCCTTAATTGAACTTTCCAGACTCCCGATACTTCGGAGTGTAAATCAGAAATTATGTCTCCCGCTCTCACCTAAATCTGATAAGGGTTTCGCTTCCCGCGTTTCCCTTCAAACTTGCAGCAATTACCAACACACTGAACGATATCTTTAAATTTGAATTCAAAACATGTTGCGCCATTGATACGGATAACACCAACTAACCCGTAAATGTGCCGGGCGCAGTGAATGACCGGAGTTTACTTTGACAGTGGCATCACATTGAGAAATCAAAACTATCCGCTCTGAATCCACAAAATGAATCAATATCCCGGATCTTTCACTCTCCATCTGTTTCAACTGCCGATTTATTTTCAGCCGAGGCCACGGATTAAACTTCAATGGAACTTCTGAATTAACACAGAGTTTTGTCACAATGTCTGTACCACACTCACTGATACACCGGCCTAACAGCGCTGTCGGTAACTGAACGAGTCCACAGACTGTGCACACAGAACCGCAGATGTTAGTTCGCCCATGTTCTTACCGGGAACACCAATAACGGCAATGATCATGTACCATATCTTTCTCACACGGTAAAACGTTTCAAGCATGCTGTGTGAGATTCAGCCTGTCTTCCAGCTGCCCGCGATCTCGCTGAAGAAACTCTGAGCTGATGAATCTCCACGGTCATTCATTTATACTCGCTCCAGCACACTGAATATTCAATACTACACAAGGCTGCGTGCCTTCCAACAGCCGGGGTAAAAATAAATATGATGTCATTCAAGTAAAATCCCAATTGTGATGCGGGATGCATGTGGTGGCGTGTTGGGGAGGAAGCATTAAGAAGAGGGACGCCTCACGTCTTAATAAGCTGGTAAGGAAGGCGGGCTCTGTCGTGGGCAAAGTACTGGAGAGTTTAACATTGGTAGCTGAGCGAAGGGCGCTGAGTAGGCTACGGTCAATTATGGATAACTCTGAACATCCTCTACATAGCACCATCCAGAGACAGAGAAGCAGTTTCAGCGACAGGTTACTATCGATACAATGCTCCTCAGACAGGATGAAGAGGTCAATACTCCCCTATGCCATTAGGCTTTACAATTCTACCGCCAGGACTTAAGAACTTTTTAAAAGCTATTATTAATGCTTTATGAGATAGTGATTTAGATGCATATCATATTTTTTACTGAGTTAAGTATTGAATGTAATTAGTTTTGCTACAACAAGTGTATGGGACATTGGAAAAAAGTTGAATTTCCCCATGGGGATGAATAAAGTATCTATCTATCTATCTATCTATCTAACTTGATAAGAAATTGCAAAATCTGAAAGGTGAATAACTGACGATGCGAGAAGTCAGTGCATGTTATTGTGAAACACTCTCAGGCTCAGCTCTGGCATTCAAGCTCGTTATTGTTGATCTACTCCATTCCGAGACTCCATAGACTTTGTCTTCAAAGACCAATGTCGTACTGTCATTAGGCTGCTCTGTTTGACCCTGGGAACTGTCTCTCTTATAGAACATCCAATAAGAATATATTTTTTTAAAAAAACATAATATGTCGTTTGTACGATACAGGAATATAGTGAAAAGCCTTAAATTAATATAACTTCCATTCCAACAAAGATAGTGAACGCATGCAAACCATTAATCATATTGATTGCAACACACACAAAATCCTGGTAGATCTCAACATCTCTGGCATTGAATGAGCAGTTGACGTTCTGACTGAGACCCTCCAAGTTCATTAACGCTCCGTCGAGTACCTCAGCTCCGTCAACAGAAAGCCGAATTTCTCAGTGGCCAACCATTTCAATTCTTATCCACATTCCCGGTTCAACATGTCACAACACGTCCGCTTCTTTTGCCACGATCCTTTTCGGATGAAGGTCTAACACCTTATATTCTGTTTAGCTGACCTCCAGTCTGACGGCATGAAGACGGATATCTCCATCTTCCAGTATTTCCACTCCACTTCCCGTCTTCTTCATTTTCCCAGTCTGGCCTCTTACTCTTCTCCTCTGTTGCGGATCACATCCCGCTGATGCCCGTCCTCCTTCCTTTTCTCCCATGATCTACTCTCCACTCCGATCAGGTTCCTAGTCTCCAGGCCTTTGTCTTTTCCACCTATTAACCTCCAGCTACACTTCGTGCCCCAACCTCAACCATATAGCTTCACCTACCACCTTCGAGTTTGTCTCCCCAAACCCCCTCAGTCTGGCGTCTCCCACTGATCTCCAGTGCGGCCTGAAACGTTAACTGTTTATTCATTTCCACAGATGCTGCCTGACCAGCTGATTTCCTCCGGAATGTTGTCTGTGCATCAGATGGATGCGCTCTATCACATGGTAAACCAGCTTCCATCATGTGGCGCACCGGTATGAAGCAAAGTAATTGAATCACGTGCACATGACCCCCGAATCAAACCGACAGGGCATCTGCATTCATTACACTTATGCCGGTAAAGACAGTTGGTAGAGCTGTTAATATTGAGATAGATCGTTGTATTTACATATTTGACATTCTAAACTTCCTTTTCATTTTAAATGTATCAAAACATTGTATAATCTGTTTTATTTACCTCTTTTACGCTGACGTGCTACATCGATGCACGTGTGGTCTGAACTGAATAGCTCACAAGAAGAGCCTTTCACTGTGTCTAGACACTCGGTGAAGTAATAAGCCCACGTGCCGTTGGTTATGGGGTGAAATTGATCAGTTTGACAGATGGACAGCGAAGGGCAGACAGGGGTCAATGAAAAAGTTCGTGCTGATTACCTTCCGTGGGTGAGAAGGACTGGGATATTCATAAAGAGTGACGGGGATCTCGAGAGTGCTAATGTAGAAAAGACAAGGAAATGGAAGTTCAAGCATTAATGGAGGTGGCGGTACAGATTGATAACGTGGTTTTCAATACATTCCGAATACCTGCCACACTGACGGGAAAGGTCATGATGCAATAACCTGTAATAGGACTTAGAACACAGAAACCCTGCAGCAAAATGTAGGCCCACAAACCTATGCTGAACATGTCCCTACCTTAGAGCTACCTACGCTTTACCCATAGCCCTCCATTTTTCTGAGCTCCATGTAGACATCCAGGAGTCTCTTAAAAGACTCTATCGTTGGCGTCTCCACCACAGCCCCTGGCAGACCCTTCCACGCACTCACCACACACTACGTAAATAATTTATCCCTGACATCTCCTTGGTACCTACCTCCAAGCACCTTAAAGCTATGCTCTCTCGGCTAGCCATTTCAGCTCTGGGAAAAAGCCTCTGACGATCCACGAGATCAATGTCTCTCATTATCTTCTACACCCCTATCAGGTCACCTCTCATCCTCCATCGCTCCAAAGAGAAAAGGCTGAGTTCACTCAACCTATTCTCCTAAGGCATGCTCCCCAATCCAGGCAACATCCTTTCAAATTTCCTTTGCACCCTTTCTATGGTTTCCACGTCCTTCCTGTACTGAGGCGACCAGAAGGGAGTACAGTACTCCAAGTGGGGTTCGAACTGGGTCCTATATAGCTGCAACATTACCTCTCTACTCTTAAGCTCAATCCTACGATTGATGAAGGCCAATGCACCGTATGCCTTCTCAACCACAGAGTCAAACTGCGTAGCAGCTTTGAGTGTCCAATGGACTCGGACCCCAAGATCCCTTTGATCCTCACACTGCAAAGAGTCTTACCATGAATTCGATATTCTGCAAACATATTTGATCAACCAAAATGAACCACTTCACACCTATCTGGGTTGAACTCCATGTGCCACTTCTCAGCCCAGTTTTGCATCATATCAATGTCTCGTTGTAACCTCTGACAACCCCCCACACTATCCACTACATCCCAATCATTGTGTTACCAGCAAATGTACTAACCCATCCCTCCACTTGCTCTTCTGGGTTATTTATAAAATTCACAAAGCGTATGGTTCCCAGAACAGATACCTGAGGTATACCACTGGTCACCGACCTCCATGTAGTATATGAGCCGGCTGCAACCACTCTTTGTCTTCTGTGGGCAAGCCAGTTCTGGATCAACAGAACAATGTCCCCTTGGATCCCAAGCCGCCTTACGTTCTCCATAAGCCTTGCATGGGGTACCTTAACAAATGCCTTCCTATAATCTATACACACTACATCTACGGCTCTACCTTCGTTAATGTTTTTAGTCACATCCTCAATAAGTTCACTCAGGCTCGTAAGGCACGATTTGCCTTTGACAAAGCCATGCTGACGATTCCTAATCATATTATGACTCTCCAAATATTCATAAATCCTGCCTCTCTTCGTCCATTAACTCACCAACCACTGAAGTAAGACTCACTGGCCGATCGTCTCCTGGGCTATCCCTACTCACTTTCTTGAATAAGGAAACAGCATCCGCAACCCTCCAGTCCTCCGGAACCTCTCCCATCCTCATTGATGATGCAAAGATCATTGCCAGACGCTCAGCAATCTCTTGCCTAGCTTCCCACAATAGCCTGGGGTACATCCCGTCCGGTCCCAGTGACTTCTACAACGTGATGCTTTCCAAAAGCCCCAGCACATCCTCTTCCTTAATATCAATATGTTCAACCTTTTCAGTCCACTGCAAGTCATCCCTACAATCGCAAATATCCTTTTCGGTAGTGAATACTGAAGCAAAGTATTTATTAAGTACCTCCGCTATTTCCTCCGGTTCCATATACACTTTCCCACTGCACAGTTGATAGGTCCTATTCTCTCACGTCTTATCATCTTCCTCTTCACATACTTGTAGAACGTCTTGGGGGGTTTCTTAATCCTGTACGCGAAGGCCTTTTCGTAGCCCCTTCTGGCTCTCCTAATTTCATTCTTAAGCTCCTTCCTGCTCGCCTTATAAACTTCTTGATTCCTATCATTGCCTCGTTGTTTTGAACCTTTCATGAGCTCTTCTTTTCTTCTTGACTAGATTTACAACAACCTTTGTATATCACGGATCTTGTACCCTACCATCCTTTCCATGTCTCATTGGAACGTACCTGCTCAGAAACTCAAGGAAATATCCCCTGAACATTTGCTTAATTTCTTCCGTACGTTTCCCTGAGAACATACGTGTGCAATTTATCCTGCCTGGTAGCCTCATATTTCCCCTTTCGTCCAGTTAAAGTTTTCCCTAACTTGATTGTTAGTATCCCTCTCCAATGCTATGGCAGAGCAGGTAGAATTGTGATCACTATCTCCAAAATGCTCTCCCACTGTGAGACCTGACAGCTGACCAGGTTCATTTTCCAATACCAGATCAAGTCCATCCTCTCCTCTTGTAGGATTATCGACATATTGTGTCATGAAAACTTTCAGAACACACCTAACAAACAGTTCCCGATCTATACCCCTTACTCTAGGGAGAAGCCAACAAATATTTGGAAAATTAAAAACTCCCACCACAACAACCCTGTTATTATTACTCCTTCCCAGAATCCCTCTCTCCCTATCTGCTTCTCGATGTCCTTTTTACCCTTGGGTGTTCTATAAATACACCCAGTAGAGTTATTGACCTCTTCTTATTCCTAACTTCCACCCACAGAGACTCCGTAGACAACCCCTCCATGACTTCCTCCTTTTCTGCAGCCGTGACTCTTTCTCTAATCAACAGAGCCAGGCCCCCACCTCTTTTGTCTCCCTCTCTATCCTTCCTGAAAGATTTAAAGCCTGGCATTCGAAGTAACCATTCCTGCCCCTGTACCACCCAAGTCTTTGTCATGGCCAGAATATCATAGGTCCAAGTGCTGATCCACGCTCTAAGCTCATCCGCTTTATTAATAATACTCCTCGCATTAAAATAGACACATCTCAAACCATCGGTATGTGCGTGTTCCTTCTCTATCACCCTGCCTATCCTCTCTTTCGCACTGTCTCCAAGCTTTCGCTATTAGTGAGCCAACCTCCCTTTCCTCCGTCACTTCAGCTAGGTTCCCACCCCCAGAAATTCTGGATTAAAGTCCCCTCAATAGCCTTAGCAAACATTCCCGCCATGATATCTGTTCCCTTCGGATTCAAGTGCAACCCGTCCGTTTTGTACAGGTCACACCTGCGCCAGAAGAGGTCCCAATGATCCAGAAAGTGGAAAGGAGGGATGGGTAAGTAAGTTTTCTGATGACGCAAAGGTTGCAGGTGTCGTTGATAACGTGGAGGGCTGTCCGAGGTTACAGCGGGATATTGATAGGATGCAAAACTGGGCTGAGAAGTGGCAGATGGAGTTCAACCCAGATAAGTGTGGTGGTTTATTTTGGTTAGTCAAATATGATGGCAGAATAGAGTATTAATGGTAAGACTCTTGGGAGTGTGGAGGATCAGAGGGTTCTCAGGGTCCGAGTCTATCGGACGCTCAAATCTGCTGCACAGGCTGCCTATCTGGTTAAGAAGGCACACGGTGCATTGACCTTCATGAATCGTGGTATTGAGTTTAGGAGACGACAGGTAATGTTACAGATATATTGGACACTGGTCAGACCCAACTTGGAGTACTGTGCTCAGTTCCGGTCGCCTCGCTACAGGGTGGATGTGAAAGCTATAGAAAGGGTGCCGAGGATATTTGCAAGAATGTTACCTGGTTTGGGTGGGCATGCCTTATGAGAATAAATTGAGTGGACTCGGTCTTTTCTCCTTGGAATGACGAAGAATGAGAGGTGACCTGGGAGAGGAAAGCCAAAGGGGTGATAGAGCTGCATGCTGGGGGGTGGGGGTAAGGGGGGGGGGGGTTGTTAAACAAAAGTTGCAGGGGGAATGGGAGCCTGAATAACTGAACAGAGAGTGGAGTGTTTGTGGAGATAGTTGTTGTTCAGTCCTCAAAGTCAGGAATGAAAAAGTTGAGCATGATGCAGTGAATATGCTGAGCCCTGTATATTTCAATACAAGGAGCATTGTAGGAAAGGCGGATGTGTTCAGGGCATGGATCAACACCTGGAATTAAGATACTAGGATCTGGCAACTGTGGATTGGGACAGTCTGCTTTATGGCAAAGGGAGAGGCGGGCAGAATCTTATGGAGTATAAGAAATGCAAGAGAACACATAAGAAACAAACCAGTATGGCTAAAAGAAGGCATAAGGTTGCCCTCACAGAAAAGATGAAGGATAATTCTCTGAGATTCTAGAGAGAGATTAAGAGCAAAAGGATTGCAAGGCACAAAGTTGGTCCTCTGGAAGACCGGAATGGCAATCCACGTGTGGAAACAAAGCAGATGGTGGATATCTTAAATCTTAAATATTTTTCCATCTCTGTTAACTCAATGTGGGACTCAACCAGAGGTCATGGGTAAGTGGGGAAGGTGAATATTTCATGGGAACATGTGGAAAAGCTCTTTACTGAAATGGTTGTGAGAGTGTGGATTGAGATGCCGGTACAAGTGGTGAATATGAGCTCGGTTTCACCACTTAAAGGAAGTTTGGATGGGAGCCTGGATGGTAGGGGTATGGAGGGTGATGGTTCCAGTGCAGGTAGTTGCATTAGACAGCTTAAATGTTTTTTCAGCATTGACTAGATGGGCCAAATAGCCCATTTCCGTACTGAACTTCTCCATGTTTCTGTGACAGAGAAGCTGGCCAAACTTGTTTGGAAGGGAAAGATAGGAGTGACAACGGAGCAACAATGGCTGGAGTGTCTGGGAGCAATTCGGGAACTGAGCAATGCCACAGAAGTGGAAATATTAGAAAGACAGGAGGACACAACCGTGGCTAAAATGAGAAGCCAAAGCCAACATGAAAGCCAGAGAGAGGGCACATAATAGAGCAAAAACTATAGGGAAACTTTTAGAAACCAACAGCAGACAACTAAAAAAAAACTCAGGTGAGCTCAGTGCGTGGAATCATGATATTGTAGTCATTAATGGATCTTGGTAGCACCCAGCAGTCTGAGGTTTTTAGAGGAACAAAATGTCCGGCGCCTCTATATCTCATTAAAAGCAAGGTTCCCTGCAGCTGGAAATTTTCAGTTTTTATTTTGGCAGGCACATGCAAACCCTGCACCCCCAAAATTTCACTTCTGAAGGCCTCCCACTTACAAAGTACTCCTTTGTCAGAAAACAGTCTGTCCCAAACCACACTTGTCAAATCCTTTCTGATACCATCAAAATTGACCTTCCCCCAATTTAGAATCTCAACCCATGGTCCAGACCTTTCTTTTTCCATATTTCCTTTGAACATTATGGCATTATAATCACTAAATTCTGTCACCAGCCCTGGATCATTTCCTAACAGCTTATTGCACACTTCGACGTCGGGAATTCTACGTACTGACTAAGGAAACATTTGACAAACTCTACCCCATCTAGTCCTTTTACAGTATGGGAGTCCCGGTCAATATATGGAAAGTTAAAATCACTTCGTGAATCAACCTTTGTTTATTGGCATGGTCTGCAATCTCTCTACAAATGTGTTCCTCTAAATCCCACAGACTGTTGGGTCTTGCATTGTGATATACACAGCTCAGCACATTCATCGCACCAGGCTCAACCATTTGATTCCTGACTCTATCTGAGGTCTGAACAACATCTGACTGGTGTCAAGAAAACAAACTCTCCCTCACTGTCACAAAAATAAAGGAGCTGATTCTGGACAACAGAAGGAATGGAGACAGGCTAACCCCTATTGACATTAATCAGTCTGTGGTTAAGAAGGTGAAGAGCTTTAAGTTCCTTGGCATAAACACCACCGAGGATATCACATGGTGCCCTGACGAAGGGTCTCGGCCAGAAACGTCGACAGTGCTTCTCCCTATAGATGCTGCCTGGCCTGCTGTGTTCCACCAGCATTTTGTGTGTGTTGCTTGAATTCCCAGCATCTGCAGATTTCCTCGTGTGTATGTACTGGCTCTGTTGTAAATAAAAAACACAACAGCACCTCTTTCACCTCAGACGGCTGAAGAAGTTTGTGATGGGGTCCCAAATACTAAGAACTTTCTACAGGAACACAATTGAGAGCACCCTGACTGGCTGCATCACTGCCTGGTATGGGAACTGTACTTCCCTTAATTGCAGGAACCTGCAGAGAGTGGTGCGGACAGCCCAGCACATCTGTAGACGTGAACTTCCCATTATTCAGGACATTTACAGAGACAGGTGTGTAAAAAGGGTACAAAGGATATCGGGGACCAAATTCACCACAACCACAAACTGTTCCTACTGCTACCATCCAGGAAACGGTACTACAGCAAAAGGACCAACAGGCACCGGGACATCATATTCTACCAGGTCATCAGACTGATTAATTCATGCTGATACAATTGCATTTGTATGTTATATTAACTGTCCTATGTACAAACTATTTATCATAAATGACTATATATTACACATTGCACATTTAGATGGAGACGTAAAGTAAACGTTTCTACTCGATGTAATAAAGTCAATTCAATTCAATTCACACTCTCCACCATCTGTTCGGTCATTCTGGCTCCCATTCCCCCTACAACTTATTTTAACCACATTACCCCTCACCCCCCACCCTACCACTAGCAACCCTTACCACTAGGATATTAATCCCCTCTTCTTCTGTTCCCCTAACAAATCCCCTATCACCCCTTTCCTCTACCAGGTAATCCCCCCCAACAGCTTCTAAAATGGTCCACCTGTTGTTTTGGGGGGATGGGCACCAGAGTACTCTGCGATGCCAAGTCACCCCAACCACAAAGTGTTCCAGCTTCTACCAACCGGGAAACGGTACTGCAGCATAAAAGCCAGGCCCAACAGGCTCCTGGACAGCTCCTTCCACCAGGCCAACAAGTTAATTTATGCTGATACAGTTGTGTTTCTGTCATAATGACTGTCCTATGTACAAACAATTTATTGTAAATTACACATTGCACATTTAGATGGAGAAGTAATATCAAGCTTTCTACTCCTCATGTATATGAATGATATAAGTCAATTCATTTCACCCACTTCACTATCCGTTCTGGCATTCTGACTCCCATTCCCCCCTGCAAATGTAGTTTCATCACACACTAGCAACAGCAAGCCTTACCACTAGGATATTAGATCTCTGCTAATCTTAATTCCCAAACTAACAAATCCCCTATCAACCATTTGACATTCCTCTGCCAGGTAATCCCCCTAACAGTTTCTAAAGTGGTCTATCTGTTGTTGTATGAGATGGCAACAAGAGTACTCTGGAATGGCTATTTAACTTTATTCCCCTTCATGTCTCTCAACCAGTTTCCTGTGTCCTGCACCTTGGGTGTAACTCACCTCTCTTCATGTCATAGCTATCACCCCCTCCAACTCCCGGATGATCCAGAATTCATCAATTTCTAGCTCCAACTCCTTAAATTGCAGCTGGACACACATCTTGCAGGTGAGGGCATCAGGGACACTGGAGGTCGCCCCACCTTCCCAACAATGTCCCCTCTAATTTGTAATGACCAGTGTGCACATAAATCTTGTACTGTGCATTCTTTTACCCAGTGACAACATGTGCACAGTGAATTTTATCTGGAGAGGTATGAACTTGGATCTCCTCTGGGTTCGATGGGGTTCATCTGCCCTCTCACAGAACCTACGTAGCAGGCCTGTAATGGGTAATGAAGGATTTGCACATTGTCTATATGTGGTTTGCTTGCTAAGTTACGCTTTAAAAAGTTGCATTTTCCAAATATCACTCCACTTCTTCACACCTGAAAATTCTCCAGCAACTTTTGCATCTCCACAACAAACACAGATAACACAAGTTTCCGTATTCTACATAAATATATCCCCTGAACCCTCCCCCAAGTGACAGATGGTGGTGAACTCAGTGATGGCAATGCCAATGAATATGAAGGGAAGGGCAGTAGTCTGTCTCATTGGAGTCTGGCACATTTGTTATGTGAAAGCTACTTGTTGCCCAGGACAAAGGTGTTTGATATCATTAACTTCCCAGAGAGAATGAGTCAAAACATGTCGTCATGGGTAGAAAAGTCGTGAACAAAAGGAGGTAGCTCAAGCAACACACACAAAATGCTGGAGGAACTCAGCAAGCCAGGCAGCATCTATGGAAAAGAGTACTATTACTGAGTTCCTCCGGTATTTTGTGTGTGTTGCTTGCATTTCCAGCATCTGCAGATTTTCTCGTTTGTGATTGAAAGTGGAACAAAGGTGATTTTCTCAACTGCTGATGTAAAAGACCCGATTTTGTTCCCTTTCTCCGAGTTCCTAATCCTTGCATTTGGATAGCTGGAGCTCAGGTCTGTCTGAGAGATCCATCGGTTCCCATTCCCTCATCAGCCGGAAGCTCCCCGGGGCCCGTGTACGGATCGCGGGGCTGAGAGAGCGAGAGGTGAGCAGAGCTGTCCCGGGATTGCGGGGTACGGTGTGGGAAACTCACAGCAGTTGCCCCTCTATCGGTGTTTAGGACAGTCGCCCGCAGATAACCGCTTACCTGCGTCCAATCCAGCAGCCTTTTGTGAACTGCGCGCATGCGTTAAATTCGCCACCGTCACAACCTTCACGCCAGCGCATATGATCGATGCTTCAGCGCAGGCGAAATTTTTAATGCAGAGCATTATGGGTAATCACGGTGCCATTAAAAGTTTCTGCAAGCGCCAGTTCCATGTCCAAACCTCAATTTTTTTTTGTATATAGAAAACTCAGCAGCTGCTTTAACGCAGAAAGCGGCTCCCATACTCAATATACTCAATCTCAAAGTGTATCTAATGCCAAAGTACAATCCTCTTGCAAAGGCAGATATAAAACACAGGAGATTCTGCAGTTGCTGCAAGTACAGAGACACACACACACACACACACACACACACACACACACACACACACACACACACACACACACACACACACACACAAAATGTTGGAGGAACTCTGCAGTTCTGGCAGCAACTAAGCAGAGGATTACAAAAACAGCAAAGGGAAAAACAGAGAGCTGAGAATACTCTACCGCTGACCCGAGGGTGCGGCAAATCCCGTCCCACCATGGCCTGCATCTGACGGCCAAGTACTGTCCGAAATGTCATTTGGAATTCTGAATAAAGGACAGGATCGAAAATATCCCTGGTTCCTCCGGACCATATCTCTCCCATACTAGTAAAATGATTCTCGATGGTGAGGGGCGGAGGGAGAGGCATGTGTGGCTTCCGATTCGGGCCAAGTAGTGACTTGTACTTTAAATCCCCATACATGTAAGGCGGGATGAATTTTTAGAAAACGGGGAAGATGTGATGTGTATGTT
Organism: Hemitrygon akajei; assembly: GCF_048418815.1. NCBI lineage: Eukaryota > Metazoa > Chordata > Chondrichthyes > Myliobatiformes > Dasyatidae > Hemitrygon > Hemitrygon akajei. The sequence goes on along the minus strand of NW_027331936.1, from coordinate 6,021,066 downwards.
GCCGGGGCAGTTTCCCTCATGACTTTAGAGAGACGGATAAAGCGAGGGGCTAGATTCCGCCATTCCAGATTGAGTGGACGATCTTTACTTGAACAGAGACCCGCTTGTCAATATTGAAAGAGGGGCCGAGCCGCCTGTGTCTGCTGGCCCGCAGCCCGGCTGAACTTCCTTTCCGAGTCTTTGTCCTTGAGACACCTTTGAACAAATTACTCGGCGGAGGGGACCCCGACATCTAATTCCTGAACAGGAGACTGAGCGGGCAGAAACTCAATTTGACATGCGAATGGGGTCATAGCCAGCGGTGAATGCTGAAGGGTATTCTGGGCGGACTCGGCGCGGATTAAATGGTCACTCCAAGAGGACAGATTCCCGGACAGAAGGCAGAGAAGGGCTCGCTCCAGGTCCGGGTCCGTCCTCTCAGCCTGCCCATTAGTCTGAGAGTGGAACACCCACTGGCACTAGCTGATGGGGAGGATCAGAGACATTGCCGGGTGTCGGTGGCGAAGAGGAAGATTCAGAGGGAGGGTTCAGTGAGTTGGTGTGTGGTCTTTGGATGTGTGTAAAACGTGTGGGGTGGGTGTCGGTGATTTCAATGCGAAGGGCCTGTGCTGATGGAATGGACTCGGGGGGTTTCTGTGTTGGAGGACTGGGCTCATTCGGACAGGTTATTGGGGGAGACGTGTGTTCATTGGGAGGTGTGTTTAATGAGCAGGCGAGCTGAGGGGGAATGCTCTCTGGTGGAGGGATGTGGGTACAGCCCGTCCGGAAGGCGCTGGGTGATTGGAAGAGGTTAGAGGAGGAGTTGTGGTGTCTGTTGGGCTGAGAGATTCCGAAGGTCAGTATCTGTAGCTACTTGGAGACACGCGTAGTCAGTGTGAGAGTGTCGCGCAAGAGGCGTGTTTTATTATCGGGAGTCACGATCTTCAGTATTTTATTTCACCTGCTAGATCTCCCATTAACCTTCCTCTATATCACGGTTTTGTTTTCCCAGAGTTTTTCCGCTCTCCTTTAATGATTATAACAATTTGCAAATGTTACTGACATCTGAGGAAGTCCAGTGTGAATCCTTCACCGGTCCGGAGAAGCAGCAACATTTCAGGGCTTGATTCTGCAGAGTCGCGCTCCCCGTTATTGCATGATATCAAATCTCCAGGGCAACCCGATTATCCAGCAGCTTTTGGGAGTCAGTAACTGCCCCGATGCATTAGCTTACGCATCTTTTGCTTCACTGAAGGGTTCTCCCGTGTTACTAAGAAGCGATTTTTTAAACAATCTTGTTCTAATATATCGCAATTGTCCCAGTGAATGCAAATTGAGCCCCTTCCCCGCATCTCCATCCTCTGTGTGGAGTGTGTTTTGATTCTCGGTCAGATTCTTCGAGACACATTCACTGTATTCTTCCGGTACCGACCGTTCACAGTCCTTACACCTACTCTGACTCTGCCTTCAAAATTCTCATATCATCCCGGCAGATTCCACACATCTTCTCTCTTCTAGGCATAATTTAAGTACCTTCTCCGAATCTTTCACATAACTGAAAGCCAACGTTCTTAGCATTAGACTGTCCTACAATACTACAATACCATCCTTGCAGATTCCATCACAGCCTCCCGTCTTCCAAGGATAATCTAACCCCTCTCACAAAATCACCCGTATCACTGATAGGAAACGCTCTTAGTAATAATGTTGCAAGTTTATCGTTGGATTGTCACGAGAAGAAGACAACAGAAATAATAAAAATTAATACTGCGATTGATCTTTCTGAAGCAAAATTGCCGGACGCACATTAGTCCTACCGAAGAAAATGTCAAAGGTGAAAACTAGGCAGCTTCATAACAATAAATGACCCATGACTGCCACCTTCCGGAAACGTTGGGGTAACGCATGCCCTTTCATACAATGTGATCACAGGTTTTATCACATCCGTTTAATGTCTTATTCCTCAGCAGACCAGCAAGAGCTCCCCGCCCGGAACGTCGACTGCACTCTTTCCCATAGATGCTGACCGGACTGCTGAGTTCCTCCAGAATTCTGTGTGTGGAACCTGTAATTCGACAAGAAGTGCATCAGCTGCACGAACTTCCTTCTAAAACAGGGGTGGGCAAACGTTTTGACTTGTGGGCCACAAAGGGTTCTAAAATTTGACAGGGTGGCCAGACCAGGAGCAGATGGACGGAGTGTTTTACACCTCATAAGAGAAAATAAAATATCATGGGATATGTAGAAAACATGTGCTTTAATTTCAATTGAAAATGAACAAATGCATTACAACAAAATATCTGTCTTTGAAGTCCCATGGTATTTAGCTAATAGTTGAAATGACTTTTAAAACACTGAAAATTAAATGAATAAAATACAGCTTTTTTTAATAGTAAGTTATTATTTTAAAGCACTGAAAATTCTGTTATCCTTCAAGATATTATCATCATCACTCTCCTCCGGACTGTCTTTATTTCAAAAACGGTAGGAGATGCAGGTCTACTTGTCCTGCTCCTTCTTATTCAATTGTCCCCTGTGCCAAAACTCAACAACGACCAGCACAAGGACAGAACAGAGACAGCGCGCCAGTATGCGGAGCGCGTTATTTGATCTGGAGCGCATTTTTTATTTTGAGAACGTACGTGCACCTGTGCACTACTCATGTCCATCACTTAACAGAAATGACATGTAACATGTAAGGCTTATTGAAAAAAATAATTTCAAATGCATTTTTTACATAACACAACGAAGAAACTTATTTTTAATTTCAGTGAGAACAGTGTTGTTGGTCTCCCTTTTTAGCCAGCGCATCAAAGTCTGGATTTAGTTTTGTTGTGGCGAAAACGCCAGAATTGCGTGGAAAAAAACGTTAACAAGGTTTATTAATATAATTTCATCAAGTTCTGCGGGCCGGATTAAAAAGCTTAACGGGCCGCATATGGCCCCCGGGCCCTAGTTTGCCCATGCCTGTTCTAAAACCTTCACTCCACGGAATATAAGCATCGATAAATCCCCATTGACCGCGGTATTCATGAAATATGGTGGAAATGATTTCCCGTCTTACAGTCAGCATTGAGCGTGGGGAATGCTTTCATAGCCTAAGAACGTTGCTGGATATTTGAACTCGGTTAAACTAATCAATAGAATAAAGTCCCGCCTCCCATTTTGTCTGGAAAGTTTGTTCCGTAGCAACACGTGGTTGTACATTTCATTTGGTTCACGTTTGTAAAACTACCGTCCGGCCTGTTCCTGACCAACAACAACGAGACCGCTCTCACTGCCGACTGACATGTACAAGCAATTTATTCCGTTCATTTATAACTGATATTTATGGTTGTCAGCGATCCTGCACCACGTGATGGGAGAAGTATGAAGGGGTTAAACAAGGGACGGAGTAGCGGGAGACTGTGGGAGAAAGTGATAGTGGGGTGGTGGACTAGGGAGATAGGCTGAGGGGACAGAGTGACTGGGGGATAGAGACGGGGGTAGAGTGTATGGTAAGGATAGAGAAGCTGCGGGGTAAGAGGTGTACGAGGGAGACTGTTGTGTGATAAGAGAAAGGCCGGCAGAAGCGATATTGGGACAGAGAGAGGCCGGGGAAGGTGAACGTGACTGGGGTAGAGAAAAGGAGTGTAGGAAGGAGAGATTAGGGTGAAGGACGGGGTAGCAGGGGTCCCGGAAGAGAGGGAAAGAGGGGTGAGAGAGCTGGGGATGAGAAAGACAAGAACTGAAACAAGTTATGAGACAGATAGTGGAAAGGGAGATTGGGCTACGGAAATCGGGGAGAGTGTGACGGGGGAAGAAGAATGCAGGAAGGGAGATTGATGAGGGAGCGAGACGAGGGGAAGGCAAGAGAAGACGGAGAGAGAGACGAAACCGAGAGGAAGACTGGGAGAGATACATCAATGGGAGCGACACTGGGAGAGAGAGAAGAGGGAGATCGCGAGAAACGGGGAAGAGAGTGGTCGGGCAGTGAGGCTGGGGGGAGAGAGAGAGACTGGGTAGAAAGCGAATGTGGAAAGAGGGAGATTTGGGCGAAGAAATCTTAAGCTTTGTGACGTTGAAGACATCTGCGTTTTCCACCGAAGAATACCGTTCCTGTCACTGCTACTCCTCAGAACGATAACACGGCTGCGCAAATGAGATGAGCGTAAACGGATGAACACAAGTCAAGAAAATAAACATTATGAACAAATTCCATTGTTCTGCTGAAGTTTCACACACTTCTCTGCTGCTAGGTATAAAGACAATCTTTTTCCCTGTACCTCAGAGTTCCACAATGCGGACTCTCCATCACATCATGCTGAAATAAAAGATTCTCCAATTGAACTTTATTTTTTAACATCTCTTTTCAATTTGCCTTAGTCGAACAGGATCCCGACAAACCGGAGTCGAACGATGGAATAACTGAGCGTCGCAAAGGCGACCTCGAGTTCGCCACCCGTTGCGTGATCAGCTTAGAGCCTCCCTGATCCTGGCCCATGACCGGGTAGGAAGGACGGGATCGGCAAGAACAAATAGGAAAGACCGGAGCATTGTGGGAAGCATTGTGGGAAGTCAGGAAATCTGGATCCGGATCCTAGTCCCACCCAAGATGTTCTCCGATTAGTAAATAAATCCTGTAGGTATAAATAAGTCTGCAAGAGGCGAACGGAACGAGATTTCGTTCACGCTTGTGCTTGCGACTGATTGTCTTTCCCTTGCGGGACCAGGTAAGTAGATTGAAGGCGGATGGGAAGCAGTGACAGTAAAGTTGATCAGGAATGCGGGGGAGAGAGTTTCCTGTAAAGACAAAGATGAAAACCAGGTAAGTAGATTGAAGGCGGATGGGAAGTAGTAACAGTAAAGTTGATCAGGAATGCGGGGGAGAGAGTTCCCTGTAAAGACAAAGATGAAAACCAGGTAAGTAGATTGAAGGCGGATAGGAAGTAGTAACAGTAAAGTTGATCAGGAATGCGGGGGAAACAGTTCCCTGTAAAGACAAAGATGAAAACCAGGTAAGTAGATTGAAGGCGGATAGGAAGTAGTAACAGTAAAGTTGATCTGGAATGCGGGGGAAACAGTTCCCTGTAAAGACAAAGATGAAAACCAGGTAAGTAGATTGAAGGCGGATAGGAAGTAGTAACAGTAAAGTTGATCAGGAATGCGGGGGAAACAGTTCCCTGTAAAGACAAAGATGAAAACCAGGTCAGTAGATTGAAGGCGGATGGGAAGCAGTGACAGTAAAGTTGATCAGGAATGCGGGGGAAACAGTTCCCTGTAAAGACAAAGATGAAAACCAGGTAAGTAGATTGAAGGCGGATGGGAAGTAGTAACAGTAAAGTTGATCAGGAATGCGGGGGTCAGAGTTCCCTGTAAAGACAAAGATGAAAACCAGGTAAGTAGATTGAAGGACGACGGTAAGTAATGACAGTAAAGTTGATGACAGAAATACGGGGAGAGTTTTCTCTGTAAAGGTAAAGAAAAACACGAGAAAGTAGCAACAACAGATTGAACGAGTAGCGAAATCCCGGGGAGATCCGCTGGTGCCGCCAGTCTCCCTGCTGATGAGGTCTGGTTGGAAAGTGGATATACTAGATATGTGATTCCTTTTACCAGTGACTTGTGTGGATGGACACAAGGACGGTGGCTCAATGGGAGGCTTTGGAGATAAAGAAAATTAAATATTTTAAACAAGATACTGGTAGAGGAGACGGAGACACCACGCGGCATTTAATAAAGAGTTTTGATTTATGCAATTTACTTTGTTATTTTGTGCCTGGTCAACGCAGCATGTTATCCTTGCTTTCCTAAGTATCTGTGTGTTGTATGTGCCCTGGGTCGGGGAAACGAAACGTTGTTTCCTTAAATGACAATAACCTTGACTTGACTTGAGAAAATGCTGGAGGTAGCTCAGCGACATCAGTCTCCGAAACCAATAAATAGACCGATTATGCAAAAGACGTCCAAGTAGAAGAACCGGGAGTTGTCTCAAGGCGTATATCCTCACCTAGAGAGTCTGAGAGAGCCCGAGCCCGCCCCGGATTCAGATCTGATCGAAGTTGTAATGTTCGCAGAAGCTGTACGACAGAATCAAACACGCCGACCCGCCTTATAACGCCCAGGCAACCGAAGCCGAAGAGCAGAAGGGGGACAAACCGCAAGACAAAGAGCTCTCCAAGGGTCGATGAGCCCATTTTCAGGGTCGCTTGTCCACTGGAGGAAGGGACTAAAAATCAAACGGGACATGAATATACTTTGCATATTTAACTGGGAAACGGGAAGCGAAACAGAATAGATCCTGTTTCACAGTATCCAAAACAAAAGATTTGCCCCGTCGCGGTAATCCGGCCGTGGGCCCTGTCCCAGGTTCAAGCTATGGGACAAATTTGTAACATTTATAACCCCTTGCCTGGAAATGGTCAGATGTTTTTGAAAGTGGTTCGTGGGACCGACTTGGACTGCAGTGCAAGGAAATTTTGAAGTCCCCGGAGGAATAAAGTGAGAAACAATAATGATGGAGATAACGTTACTAATGGAAAGTGGTTACAGGGGACCGTGTAAGGCTGCCATGATGGGGAAGCCATAGTGATTCTGAAGAGGTTGCCAGGTGCAAACAAAAAACAGGAGAAAATATGACTGACTGTGTTTCCCGTTTCCTTGACACATGGGGATCATCTGCTGGAATAGACTTGCAGGACAACTCTGCGCTACCTTGCAGATAGTCCAGACATTCTTAAACTGCCCAACGACGCTGATTGTCAACGACAGCTTATTCTGACATGCCGACCTCTGATGTATTTCCATCGCACCGCCCGATACACTGAAACATCTCAGCCGAGCGATCACCAGAAGCTCCTTTCCGTGACTAACAGAGCAGAAACTCTTTCTCTAACCGGACGCATCTATTATGGTCCAGAAGACACAGTGGCAGAACTGTTTATGAGTGAAGGACAGAATTAGCGGTTTAAACTGCCAAGCCGAACTTCTCATGTTACTATTGCCATCAAACTCCCTGCAACTCCTGAACTACCCGGATCCGTGCTTCAGACTTTACAGGGTTAAACCTCACACTGTCTACATCACTGCCTAATACTAACGCTACTCCACAACTTCATTCCGGAAATTTAATCTTCGCCCTTCTCAGCGTTAAAACAAAGTTTTACACGTTTGCTCCCCCTCCTTCGCCCGAGCGTGTCGTACACCTTTTGCTTTCGCAGTCTCCTCCCTCCCTGTGGTCGATACACAAGAACCATGTGGGATTGTACATTCCGCCCCAGCACAGGAAGATCAATGCTGTTCCACCCTCTATACGGAAATATAATTTGTTACCGGAGGGGTCACCTCCCTCCCTGTGGTCGATACACAAGAACCATGTGGGATTGTACATTCCGCCCCACCACAGGAAGACCAATGCTGTTCCTCCCTCTATTCGGAAATATAATTTGTCAGCGGAGGCAGTGAAAGGTATGGAGTCTGGCATAGAAGCGCTGTTGGATCAGGGAGTGCTGCTCCCAACCTGTAGTCCCTGTAATTCCCCTGTTTTACCAATTCCAAACGCAAGTCGTGCTAATGAGTGATTTTTTTTTTTACCAGACCTAAGTGCTATTAACAAGATAGTTGTACCTCTTGGCCCCGTCGTGATCGATGCTAACGTCATCCTCTCCATATTCCTGCCGCATCTGATGTTATTCTGTTATAGACCCTGTTCTGCCTTTTTCTCCATCCCATTACACAAGGACAGTCAGTATTTGTTTGCTTTCACTTACAGTGGTGGACTGTGAACGCGGACCAGGGTGCATCATGGGTAAACTGGGAGACCCTCGGTTTATGCCGCAGCAGTCACACGCGATTTAAGCGCCCAACGGTTGCCAGGGGAAAGCAGAAAATTACAAACTGCCGATTATCACTCTCGGCCGAGTTAATTGCGAACAAATGATATTGCGGCTCTGTTGCCAAGCCTGGCTGAAAAGAGACAAAAGGTTTCCCTCAATAAACATCCCTCAATAAATGTCAGTCCACTCTACAGGATTTGGGAGACATCGTTTCTCAAGGATGGGAGCAATTTGCCAAAGAACGAATTGCAGCGTTTATTAATGCGCCACCTCCCCGCACCCGAACTGAAATGTTTCCCGTTTTGGGAATGGTCAATTACTGTAGACATTGGATTCCTGAATATCGAATGTTGGAGGCTCCTCGTCGACAAGCGTCATTACCGAGCATGTCTGCCGAAAGACAGTGGAGTCAGGAAATGAACACAGTCTTTAATGCTCTTAACCCCGCTTTGTCAACCGTCCCTGCTTTGGGCATGTCTGACTATCCAGCTCCTTTCCAATTATTTGTAAATAAACACCAAGGGTTTGCTAGTGGCAATTTAGCACAACGACATCGGGGTCTCAGACAACCCATTGCATATTATTCATTACAATTACCTCTATTTGTAAGTGGCATGCCTGTTTGTCTAAAATCTGTCGCCGACCCTGCAGTTGTGGTAGAAAAGTCTAATCCTATTGTATTGGATCACTCTCATGAAGGGTCTGGGCCCGAAACGTCATTGTTTGCTCTTTTACTCAGAGGCTGCCTGACCTGCTGAGTTCCTCCAGGATTTTGTGTCCATTACTTTGATTTCCAGCATTTGCAGATTTTCTCTTGTTTGTGATTGGACTCAGACAGCAGTCAACAACAGAAGGACATACAGTGCATTGACACAACAAAGTTAACCCCGGGTCATTACCATCTCCGGATACAATGGTCTTGTCATTTAATCTTGCCAGGCAGTTGTGTTGTAGTCACTAAACCTCTCAAACTGATTGGGAGTTAAATTGACCAAGACTAGAATGAAGTCCCTTCGGATTCAAACTGTGATTGTGTTCAAGGGGTGGACGGAGATGGGACATAATCGTTACGGATCACTGGAACTGTTACGTATAATAAAGTGTTGAGTTACTAATGACTGGCGCTAGGCGCATAAATCTATCCTGCGCTTGGAAAGTTACCTGTCGGGTCAACTCTTACTGCCGTCAAACCCCAGGCGTGTAGAATCACCGAAGTTGGAGAAACGCTGATCAGTTGCAAGTCAGACATCAGTGCGACGGAACTGGAAATGCAACAGAGTGTTTAATGTTCGATCAGAGAGCGGTACTACATCATTTAAAGTAATTCTGCGATATTTCTATGTGTGGTTTGCCGCATTAGATAATCAATTTAAAATATACAGTGTCCGACTCCTCAGACACGAGATATTTGACATTTTTTTTAACATAGTGATGAACGGTAAGCACAGATGAATGAAATATTATTGAATATTTAACCGACTGTACCTTACAAGCTGAGCCTGTCCATTAATTTATGTCTGAATTCGGATCTCCAGTATCACACTTTATTTTTCCCAAAATTCGATTACACTTTCAGCTGGAGATCAGTTCGTTCAGAGAGAGAGAGAGAAAGAGAGAGAGAGAGGGAGAGACAGAGAGAAATCAAATAACATTTTCCTATGGCTTTGGTAGCTCCCTAAAGTTTAACATAGATTTATTATCAGCGTAAATGCATTGGCCAACATACTGCAATGAGATTTAATTTGTTCTGTAGGGGAGCGGACGTGTGGGCGGCGAGAAACATAGCACAGAGGGAGAAGGAAGGAAACAGACTGTAATGGGGCCACGGGATGTGAATAGAGAGAAGACGGAGATATGAAAGGACAAAGAGAGAGCAGTCTGGAGATGGAGACGGAGTTGAAAAAAAAACACATTGACCCCGTTATATGTTTCCCAACCGATCATGTTTCCCTCATGGTGAAACTCGCCAATCTAAACCGGTGTACAGGCGTTGGGGAAGAAATAACCGGGGACGTTTCTGGTGAGATCGAGGGCACCCTGAGAAAGGTTTTGGAGTAAATACCGTGAATGTCACTAAAAGGAAGAATGGGATGCAGCGGAGAGGCTGAAGAAAAGGGAGTTGATCCATCCTGACTGAACAAACCCGGGGAAAAGCACAGAGGGCTTCACCAGAACGAAGAATGAGATGTCACGGAGAGAATGAAAATAAAACGGACGGGACCTGACTGGACCGTCCCGGACAGTTCCCGAGTTCTACAGAGCGGCCACAGGGGTGAATTACCACTGAGGCGAGTCTTACATATTTGGCAGGAGTCCAATGAAGGACAATTTTCATATTTACGGGGTAGACAGCGAGTGAAATATATCACCATTAAACGCATGCGTATTTCAGAGCGCTCAGTTGTTAGTCGTGGTTCTACATATCGGCAAGCGGATAGCTAATGGAGGAAAATGGCGATAGATTTAACTTCCCTGCAGAAACCAACTGGTCGCTCTACAATTTAAGGAATTTGTTTAACCGTTTCAGCGGGTATTTCACCGCGTTCTTCAGCTCCTCTCTGAACTTGCTCTGAGTCACGGCGTAAATACATGTGTTGGTGCAGGAGCTGAGGATCTGCAGCATCGTCGCCGTGGATTCTGCGATATAAATCGGATCCGCGACCGAGTAACGAGGGATGTTTGCAATCCGTGCGAAAATATCAAATACTACCCGTGTTAACCACAGAAATATAGAACTACCGGTTATACTGAATAGTAAAACGACCGATGTCTTTCGGTTCTCCATCTCCGGGTCCTTGTCATTCTTACCGTTGCTGCGGCCCCGGAGCCCCATCCGGACATTAATGGCCGACAAAATCCGTCTGACTGTCAGAGAATTAAACAATATCATCAGAACAAACGGGAGACAAGGCAGGAAAATGTGATGTGTGTGTGTGTGTGTGTGTGTGTGTGTGTGTGTGTGTGTGTGTGTGTGTGTGTGTGTGTGTGTGTGTGTCTGTGTGTGTGTGAGTGTGTGTGTGTGTGTGTGTGTGTGTGTGTGTGTGGATGTGTGTATAGGTGTGTTTGTGTGTGTTTTTATTGTGTATGCGCATGTGTATGGATGTTTGTGTGCAACTCTTATATATCACAAAATCTATATGCATAAAATTTGTTATTCGTGCTATGGATTTAGAACAGTAAAGTGACGGACAAAATCGCTGTTGAATCCGCCTGAGGAACAGTTAGATGCTGAAACACTGTGGCGTTCATTTTGCTGTAGGAATATATTGAGATGATAAGGCTCACATTCACTGCCCTGCGGGTTACGAGCACAACCATTAACAAGTTTCTCCATGGTGTAAATACCGGCACGTTTTAACAAAATACTTTCTGCCATGTATAGATTCCATTCCGATAAGATCTCATGGTTTAAAATAATAACCGTGTCTTTGGCATTTCCTTTACAGTGTCATTCGCAGGACCGTCACATAAAGCCGTCATCAAATAAAGGCATATTGAAAAGTATTATGTACACACACACACACACACACACACACACACACACACACACACACACACACACACACACACACACACAAACACACACCTCCGCTATGTTTCAGTCTGATCACGTTCCCCTCACCGGCGTGGGGGAAGGAGTGAGCGAGGACAACGTGAGAGATATTGGGAGTAAAACACCTTGAGCGTCACTGAAATTGATGAATCAGAAACAACGGAGAGAATGGAAAAAACGGAGAGGATTTTAACTGGACCAACCCAGAGTAAAACGCTGTCAGATGTAAGGGAGATTATTAAAGTAAAACGGGCGGGACCTGACTATAGACCCTCCATCGGGGTGAATTACAGCTGAGCTGACTGCTACATATTACATATTTGATGAAGGACACATTTCACCTGTACGGTGTAAACAGCGAGTGAAATATATCATCACAAAATGCATGCGTATTTCAGAGCGCTCAGTTGTTACCTGTGGTTCTACATATCGGCAAGTGGATAGATTATGGAGGAAACATGGTGTTTGACTGAAATCTCCGGCAGAAAGCAACAAGTCGCTCTAGGATTTACGGAATTTGTGTAACAGTTTCAGCGGGTATTTCACCGCGTTCTTCAGCTCCTCTCTGAACTTGCTCTGAGTCACGGCGTAAATACATGTGTTGGTGCAGGAGCTGAGGATCTGCAGCATCGCCGCCGTGGATTCTGCGATATAAATCGGATCCGAGGCCGAGTAACGAGGGATGTTTGCAATCAGTACGTAAATATCAGAAACCAGCAGTGTTAACCACAGAAATATAAAACTACCGGTTATACCGAATAGTAAAACGACCGATTTCCTTCGGTTCTCCATCTCCGGGTCCTTGTCATTGTTTCCGGTGCTGCGGCCCCGGAGCCCCATCCGGACTTTATTTGCAGAAAAAATCCGTCTGACTGTCAGAGCATTGAACAATAAAATCAGAACAAACGGGAGACAAGGCATGAAAATGCGATGAATCATAAGAAGTGCGGCCCACGAGGGAGATGTATAGAAGCTCTCTTTGGTGATACAGCCATAGTAAGCTCCATCAATTATCATCTCAGTTTCTAATGTAAAGTAGAAAGGGATACTTTCTAAACAGCCCAGAACACTCACTGTCCCGATAACCACAGCCGCCGTTCTTTCGGTGCAAAACTTAGTTTTCAGCTTTTCACAACAAATGGCCACAAATCTGTCACAGGTGAACGCGACTGTCAGCCAGACAGAGACCCCGGTGCTTGCTAAAAGCAGGCAACGAACAACCCTGCAAACGGGAGTTCGATGGAGGAAGGAAGACCGAAAGTATATGAGAACAGTCCAGTTCAGCAGAGGGTCAGAGATAACGACCAGGAGATCGGCCGCTGCCGTTCCCAGCAGGTAGCGAGTGATGCATTTGGAGAGACCGCACTTTCCTCGGGACAGGATAACAATCGCCACCAGGTTAACTGCAAGAGGGAGGGAAAGAAGCAGAGAAATTACTGACTTGTCAGGGCAATAGAGCAAAATTATTATTATTAGACTTAATCTTGTGTTTTTTTTTTCTGCTTCAAATGGTGGAAACTGGACCCAGAACTTATGAACCCGCTGACTGAGAACTCTCCGCAAGTTTTGTAAATGGGTTCAATCTGGGTGAATTCCCAAACCGACCAGATGACAGCTGATTAAACGCTTCCTGGCCGCAGTAAGGAATGGGTCTGATATACTAACGTCACTGGTCTGAGCCGAACAGGAATGAAATGAAATCCACATCGGCGGTTCCCTCTGCTCATATTTCTAACATAAATGAGCCATTAGCGTTGTTTCATCAGCCAGTCAGGCAATTCACAGTCGATTCCTACGGACAGAACAGAAGGTCGGCTGGCTCCCACGGATGCTGTGTAGCCCGGTGTCCTCCCGTGCAGACATTTCCATTCATAATTATTACATGATATCGAGACAGCGGAGAGGATTTCAGTCAAAGGCAGCATCTCGGCTCCAGTATGGAGCGCTGACTGCTACGAAAGCAATGGGATTAATATTGTCAGCGCCTTCCGCCCATGACTGAAATGCGGGGACTGGGCAGGTGGCTGTGGAAACAAGTAGCGAGAGAAACACTTCAGAACATTGGAATTAACTCTCAGTTTCTGCCGTTTACAGGAGTGACAGCGGCTTACCGGGATTTCCAACGGCTGAAATAACAGGGTAGTAAATCTCTTCTATGCGCCATATTACTGGATATCCCATTTGAGTGACGCAGTGAACGCTATTGCTCGAATTCCACAGCTCGGCAAGACACTCTGGGCTGACGTACTGCAACAGGCTCTGATTTATACAGGGGATCGATCTCCAGTGACAAGGTCCCACCTCTGACCATTGTTATTGAACAAACAAATTACATCACCGGCCGTGTCTCAGGTGTGAATTCTGTGGGGATTTAACGCAAACACGTCAATATCATTAGCATTACCTCAGTCAGATCCCTTTGTGTAATTCGAGCAAAATGTGCTTTGAGACCAGTAAGTGAGCAATCAGCTTCATTTATGACATTCCACAGTTGTATTGACAGAGATTCCAACTGTTCGCATTTTCCAACCTGAAACTTTCACTGTGGTTCTCTTTCCACAAGCATTCCGGAATCGATGTTTCCAGCATTTTCAGCAATTTTCACTGTCCCCTCTGTTTCATCTACAAAGAAATCCGGTTCCCCTCAGTGTGCTCTGGATCCAGGGACACATGAAAACCCCTCTCAGTCTCCTCCTGCGGACTTTAATTTAATATTAATTTAATTTAATTTAATTTAATATCATTCACTTTTTCTTAATTCAGCAGTTCCACTCTGGCTGCTCAGACATCAAACCCATCCCACCCCGTCCGACGATGTGTCACCATATACAAAACATAGTCGTTGTGTACACAGACACTCGGATCAGTTCTACTTCAGACTTTCACTTTGGTTCTCTTTCCACGAGCAAACGGTAATCGGTGCTTCCAAAATTGTGGACAATTTTCACTGTCACATCTATTGTTTCATCTAGAAATAGACCTGGTTTCCCCTCAGTGTGCTGTGGAACCAGGGAAACTGTCAGTCTTCTTCTGCAGACTTTCAGCTAATGTCATTCACTTTGTATTTTTTTAAATTCAGCAGCTTCACTTTGACCGCTCAGCTGTTAAACCCACCCCATTATGCTCCATTATGTGCCGACAGATATAAACATACCCGCTGTGTACACAGACACTCTGTCCAGTTCTCCTTCAGACCTGGACGGCATCGATGTTTACGTCATTTTGATCACTTTCCCCAGTATAATGTTTATTTTCGACACCGTCGATAACTCCAGAACTGTCCACGGTTCCCTCCAACTCTTAAACTATCTTCTCCACATCTGTAGTATCTGTGTGTACCTATGTTTATATGTATGTGTGTGGGTGTGGGTTTGTGCGTATGAGCGCGCGCGTGTTTTTATGTGTACATGTGTCTGTCTGTGTGTGCGTGTGTGTGTGTTTGTGCGTGTGTCTGTGTGTGCGTATGTGTGTATGTGTGTGTGTGTGTGTGTGTGTGTGTGTGCGCGTGCGTGTGTGTGTGTGTGTGTGTGTGTGTGTGTGTGTGCGTGTGTGTGTGTGGATGTGTGTATAGGTGTGTTTGTGTGTGTTTTTATTGCGTGTGCGCATGTGTATGGATGTTTGTGTGCAACTCTTATATATCACAAAATCTATATGCATAACATTTGTTATTCGTGCTGTGAATTTTGAACAGTAAAGTGACGGACAAAATCGCTGTTGAATCCGCCTGAGGAACAGTTAGATGCTGAAACACTGTGGCGTTCATTTTGCTGTAGGAATATGATGGGCTGATAAGGCTTTCATTCACTGCCCTGTGGGCTAAGAGCACAACCATTAACAAGTTTCTCCATGGTGTAAATACCGGCATGATTTAACAAAATACTTTCTGCCATGTATAGATTCCCTTCCAATAAGATCTCATGGTTTAAAATAATAACCGTGTCTTTGGCATTTCCTTTACAGTGTCCTTCGCAGGACCGTCAAATAAAGCCAAGTCATCAAATAAAGGCATACTGAAAAGTATTATGTACACACATACACACACACACACGCACACGCTCACGCACACACACACACACACACACACACACACACACACACACACACACACACACACACACACACACACACACACACACACACACACACACACACACACACACACACACACACACACACACACCTCCGCTATGTTTCATTCTGATAACGTTCCCCTCACTGGCGTGGGGGAAGGAGTGAGCGAAGTCAACGTGAGAGATATTGGGAGTAAAACACCGTGAGCGTCACTGAAAAGGATGAATCAGAAACAACGGAGAGAATGGAGAAAAGGGAGAGGATTCTTCCTAACTGGACCAACCAGAGTAAAACGCTGTCAGATGCGATGGAGATTATTAAAGTAAAACGGACGGGATCTGACTACAGACCCTCCATCGAGGTGAATTACAGCTGTGGTGACCGCTACATATTACATATTTGATGAAGGACACATTTCACCTGTACGGGGTAGACAGCGAGTGAAATATATCATCACAAAACGCATGCGTATTTCAGAGCGCTCAGTTGTTACCCGTGGTTCTACATATCGGCAAGTGGATAGATTACGGAGGAAACATGGCGTTTGACTGAAATCTCCTTCAGAAAGAAACAAGTCGCTCTAGGATTTAACGAATTTGGTTAACAGGTTCAGCGGGTATTTCACCGCGTTCTTCAGCTCCTTTCTGAACTTGCTCTGAGTCACGGCGTAAATACATGTGTTGGTGCAGGAGCTGAGGATCTGCAGCATCGTCGCCGTGGAGAATGCGATATAAATCGGATCCGTGTCCGAGTAACGAGGGATGTTTGCAATCAGAACGTAAATATCAGAAACCAGCAGTGTTAACCACAGAAATATAAAACTACCGGTTATACTGAATAGTAAAACCACCGATTTCCTTCGGTTCTCCATCTCCGGGTCCTTGTCATTCTTTCCGTTACTGCGGCCCCGGAGCCCGATCCGGACTTTATTGGCGGACAAAATCCGTCTGACTGTCAGAGCATTGAAAAATAAAATCAGAACAAACGGGAGACAAGGCATGAAAACGCGATGAATCATACGAAGTGCGGCCCACGAGGGGGATGTATAGAAATTCTCTTTGGTGACACAGCCATAGTAAACACCATCAATTATCACCACAGGCTCCAATGTAAAGTAGAAAGGGACACTTTCTACACAGCCCAGAACACTCACTGTCCCGATAACCACAGTCGCCGTTCTTTCGGTGCAAAACTTAGTTTTCAGCTTTTTACAACAAATGGCCACAAATCTGTCACAGGTGAACGCGACTGTCAGCCAGACAGAGACCCCGGTGCTTCCTATGAGCAGGCAACGAACAACCCTACAAACGGGAGTCCAATAGAGGAAGGAAGACCTAAAGTATATGTAAACAGTCCACTTCAGCAGAGGGTCAGAGATAACGACCAGGAGATCGGCCGCTGCCATTCCCAGCAGGTAGCGAGTGATGCATTTGGAGAGACCGCACTTTCCTCGGGACAGGATAACAATCGCCACCAGGTTAACTGCAAGAGGGAGGGAAAGAAGCAGAGAAATTACTGACTAGTCAGGGCAATAGAGCAAAATTATTATTATTAGACTTCATCTTGTTTTTTTTCTGCTTCAAATGGTGGATACTGGACTCAGAACATATGAACCCGCTGACAGTGTGCAATGTCGGCGTGACAGAGAATTCTCCGCGAGTTTTGTAAATGGGTTCAATCTGAGTGAATTCCCAAACCGACCAGATGACAGCTGGTTAAACGCTTCCTCGCCGCAGTAAGGAATGGGTCTGATATACCAACGTCACTGGTCTGAGCCGCACAGGAATGAAATGAAATCCACATCGGCGGTTCCCTCTGCTCATATTTCTAACATAAATGACCATTCGCGTTGTTCCATCACGCAGTCAGGCAATTCACAGTCGATTCATACGGACAGAACAGAAGGTCGGCTGGTTCCCACGGATGCAGTGTAGCCCGGTGTCCTCACGTGCAGACATTTCCATTCACAATTATTACATGATATAGAGCCAGCGGAGAGGATTTCAGTCAAAGGCAGCATCTCGGCTACAGAATGGAGCGTTTCCTGCTACGAAAGCAATGGGATTAATATTGTCAGCGCCTTCCGCCCCTCTACCGTTTGCAGGTGTGACGGCGGCTTACCGGGAATACCAACGGCTGAAATAACTGGGTAGTAAATGTCTTCTATCCGCCAGATTACTGGATATCCCATTTGATTGACGCAGTGAACGTGATTGCTCAGAATTCCACAGCTCGGCAAGACACTCTGGGCTGACGTACTGCAACAGGCTCTGATTTATACAGGGCATCGATCTCCAGTGACAAGGTCCCACCTCTGACCATTGTTATTGAACAAACAAATTACATCACTGGCAGTGTCTCAGGTGTCAATTCTGTGGGGATGTAACGCGAACACGTCAATATCAATACCATTACCTCAGTCAGATCCCTTTGTGTAATTCGAGCAAAATGTGCTTTGAGACCAGTAAGTGAGCAATCATCTTCATTTACGACATTCCACAGTTGTATTGACAGAGATGCCAACTGTTCCCATTTTCCAACCAGAAACTTTCACTGTGGTTCTCTTTCCTCAAGCATTCCGGAATCGATGTTTCCAGCATTTTC
Source organism: Hemitrygon akajei (assembly GCF_048418815.1). Lineage (NCBI taxonomy): Eukaryota > Metazoa > Chordata > Chondrichthyes > Myliobatiformes > Dasyatidae > Hemitrygon > Hemitrygon akajei. The sequence goes on along the minus strand of NW_027331936.1, from coordinate 6,003,045 downwards.
AGCAATTTTCAATTTTCACTGTTATGCCTGCTGTTTCATCCACAAATAGCTCCGCTTTCCCCTCAGTGTGCTCTGGATCCAGGGACACATGAAAACCCCTCTCAGTCTCCTCCCGCGGAATTTAATTTAATATCATTCACTTTTTCTTAATT
>NW_027331936.1:5500895-5611081 GCF_048418815.1 Hemitrygon akajei | reverse complement strand
TTGCCCGGCCTGCTGAGTTCCTCCAGCATTTTGTGTGTTTGTTGTTTGTTCTACCTCCTCCTGTTCTGAACTTTTCTACAGGTGAGAACATGTTTTGACCCATTCTCTCTGGGACATGATAGTATCAAACACCTTTGCCCTTGGCAACAAGTAATTTTCACATCAGAAATGTGCCAGACTCTAATGAGACAGACTACTGCCCTTCCCTTCATATTCATTGGCATTGCCATCACCAAGTTCATCACCGTCAGTCATCTGGAGAGGGTTCAGGGGAAATATTTATGTACAACACAGAAACTGCTGTTACCTGTCTGTATTGTGGTGATGCAAAAGTTGCTGGAGAATTTGCAAATGGGAAGAAGTGGAGTGAAATTTGGAAATCTGACTTTTTAAAGCGTCATTTAGCAAACAAGTCACATATGGACAGTGTGCAAAAGCTCTGGCGAGAAAATCCTTCATAACCCACTGTAGGCCTGCTACATAGGTTGTGTGTCAGTGCAGATGAACTTGATAGAACCCAGAGGAGATCAACGTTTTTATCGATAGTGATTTGCTAGCTGTGAAAATGAATACCTCTCTATATAAAATTCACTGTGCACATGTTGTCACTGGGTAAAAAATACACGGTACATGATTTATGTGCACACTTGTCATTACAAATCAGAGGGGACATTGGTGGGAAGGAGGGGAGACCTCCAGTGTCCCTGATGTCCTCACCTTCAAGATGTACATCCAGCTGCAGCTTGTAACCCGGCACTTTAGGGAGTTGGAACTGGAAATGGATGAATTCCAGATCATCCAGGAGTTGGAGGGGGTGATAGATATGACAGGAAGAGAGGTGAGTTACACACAAGGTACAGGACACTGGGAACTGGGTGAGAGTCAGGAAGGGAAATGAGGTTAAATAGCCATCACAGAGTACTCTTGTGGCCATCCCACACAACAACAGGTGGAACACTTTAGAAAGTATTGGGGTGGATTACCTTGCAGAGGAAAGTCAAAGGAATGATAGGGGATTCATTAGTTAGGGGAACAGAACAGGAAGGGGACTAATATCCTAGTGGTAAGGCTGCGAGAGCAAGTGTGGTGGAGGGGGGTGCTGATGTGGTTAAAATGATTTGTTGGGGTAATGAGAGCCAGAATGACAGGACAGATAGTGGACAGGGTGATTTGAATTGAATTGACTTTCTTACATACATCCCTCATGTACATGAGGAGTAGAAGTCTTTACGTTACATCTCCATCTAAATGTGCAATGTGTAATTTATAGTAATTTATAATAAATAGTTTGTGCATAGAACAGTCAGTATAACATAGATATGCAATTGTATTAGCATGAATTAATCAGTCTGATGGCTTGGTAGAAGATGATGTCCTGGAGCCTGTTGGTCCTTTTGCTGTGATACCGTTTCCTGGATGGTAGCAGCAGGAACAGTTTGTGGTTGTGGTGAATTGGTTCCCCAATATCTTTTGGGCCCTTTTTCCACACCTGTCTCTGTAAATGTCCTGAATAGTGGGAAGTTCACATCTACAGATGCGCTGGGCTGTCCGCACCACTCTCTGCAGGTTCCTGAGATTAAGGGAAGTACAGTTCCCATACCAGGCAGTGATGCAGCCAGTCAGGATGCTCTCAATTGTGTCCCTGTAGAAAGTCCTCAGGATTTCGGGCCCCATCCCCAACTTCTTCAACTATCTGAGGTGAAAGAGGTGCTGCTGTGCTCTTTTCACAACACAGCCGGTATGTACAGACCATGTGAGATGCTTGGTGATGTTTATGCCGAGGATCTTAAAGCTGTTCACCCTCTCAGCCCCAGATCCTTTGCTGTCAACAGGGGTCAGCCTGTCTCCATTCCTCCTGCTGCTTTGTTTTTGTGACAATGAGGGAGAGTTTGTTTTCTTGACACCAGTCAGATGTTGTTCAGACCTCAGACAGAGTCAGCAATCAAATGGTTGAGCATGGTGCGATGAATGTGCTGAGCTGTGTATATCACAATGCAAGAAGCATCGTAGGAAAGCCCGATGAGCTCAGGACAGGGAATTATGATATTGTGGCCATTATAGGGGCTTGTTTACACATAACAGTCTGAGGGATTTAGAGATATTTGTAGAGAGATTGCAGACCATGCCAAGAAACAAAGGTTGTTCCAGTAAGTGATTTTAACTTTCCATATATTGACTGGGACTCCCATACTGTAAAAGGATTAGATCGGGTAAAGTTTGTCAAATGTGACCTTAATCAGTATGTAGAATTCCCGATGTAGAAGCTGTTAGGAAATGATCCAGGGTGGTGACAGAATGCCATGAGATTCAAAGTAAATATGGAAAAAGAAAGGTCTGGACCACGGGTTGAGATTCTAAATTGCAGAAAGGTCAATTTTGATGGTATCAGAAAGGATCTGACAAGTGTGGTTTGGGACAGGTTGTTTCCTGGCAAAGGAGTACCTGTAAGTGGGAGGCCTTCAGATGTGAATTTTTGAGGATGCAGAGTTTGTATGTGGCTGCCAAAATGAAAGTTGAAAGGTAACTGGTCCAGGGAACCTTGCTTTTGAAGAGAAATTGAAGCCTCGTATATTTTGTTCCTCTAAATGCCTCAGACTGTTGGATGCTACCGAGACCCATTAATGACTACAAATCATGATTCCACGCACTGAGCTCAGCTGACTTTTTTTGTTGTCTTCTTTTGGTTTCTCAAAGCATCTGAATAGTTTTTATTCTTTTGTTTGCCCTCTCTTTGACATTTATGTTGGCTTTGGCTTCTCATTTTAGCCACAGTTGTGTCCTCCTGTCTTTCTAATGCTTCCACTTCTGTGGAATCACTCAGCTCCCGAATTGCTCCAGAAACCCCAGCCACTGCTGCTCAATTGTCACTCCTACCCTTTCCCTTCCAAACAAGTTTGGCCAGCTTCTCTGTCATAGAAACATGGAGAAATTCAGTAAAGAAACAGGCTCTTTGGCCCACCTAGTCAATGCCAAAAAAGCATGTAAACCTGCAGTGCGATCTGGACCAGCTGGCAAAACTGTTTGAGAAATGGAAAATGGAATTTATTGCAGACAAGTGTGAGTTGTTGCACTTTGGCATGACCTACCTTTCACAGTGACTGGTTGGGCATGGAGGAGTCTTGTAGAAGAAAAGGACCTGTTGTAGAAGAAAGTCCTTAATTCACTGAAAGTGGTTTCACAGTTAGATAGAGACAGAAGGGAAGATTTTAGCCCAATGGCCTTCATGAGCAAAAGTACTGACAATAGATGGATGTTATGTTGACTTGTAGAAGACATTGGTGAGGCCTAATTTGGAGTATTGAGTGCAGTTTTGATCACCAACCTACAGGAAAGATGTAAAGACTTTGAAAGAATTCAGAGAAAATTCACAAGGATGTTGCCAGGTCTAGAGGACTTGGGTTATAAGGAAAGATTGAACAGGCCAGGACTTTATTCCTTGGACTGTAGGAGATTGAGGGGAGATTTGATTGTGATAGAGGGGCATAGATAGTGTAAATGCAAGCTGGCTTTTACCACTGAGATGAGGTGGGACTACAACCAGAGGCCATGTGTTAAGGTGAAAGGTGAAATGTTAAGGGTAACATGAGGGGAAACTTCTTCACACAGACGGTTATCTGGCTGTGGAATGAGTAGCCAGCACAAGTGGTGCATGCAAGCTCGATTTCAACATTTAAGAGGATCGTGTAGGTACCTGGATGGTAGGGGTATGGGAGTGGGCAGATTAAATAGTTCATCACAGACTAGATGGCCCAAAGTGCCTGTTTCTGTGTTGTAATTTTCTATGACTGTGACAATAATACAAAAATTCACTCTGTCCTTTTAACAGCTGTGCGGACCAACCATTCATCTCAGCAGGAATTTTTTATATGGCGTTAAAACTGTAGCACTTTAAGTTCATAATACATAAAAGAAAATCCAAATGCACATCAAGAAAAACTATTTGCGTGAGACTGTTTCAGTTACTGTGCGGCCAGGAACCCATGTTGCTCAGCAAAAACAGGGAGTAATACCAATGGAGAGAGTCAAACTGAGCCAACGCTCAAATTGGAGATGGCAGAAATGTCCCATTCTTACAGGGACAGGAAGAGCATCAGGGAATTGATGGTCATTCCAGACACCAGCACTCTACCCAGTCAGGAGATGATTTCTCTGTCCAACTTGGGTTTAACCTCACTGTAACAGTGTGATACCAGATCAAACCTTGGCAACTCATGTAATCTCATCTGAAATGTTGTCCTACACCCATTGATGGATTTTGTAAATCTTTTACAGGTTAAAAACAAGAAGGAATTTGTCTCTGGAAGCTCAAACACGGCACACCAGTTTTGTTGTCTCTGTCTAGATGTTTAAGAAGTGGAACAAGGGATCCTATCGACCATCCTTCCTGCTCAGACTTTGGGGAGGGATTCACGCGGTCATTTGACCAACTGGCACACCCGTCATTTTACACAGGAGAAAGGCCGTTCAGCTGCTCAGACAGTGGGAATGGATTCACTCGGTCATCACAATTGAAGGTACATCAGCAAGTTCACACTGGGCAAGCCCATTCACCTGTTCTGTGTGTGAGAAGGGGTTCAGTCGGTCTTCCCACCTGTGGACACACCAATCAGTTCACACCACACTGGGCATAGGCTGGTCATCTGTTGAATTTCTGGGAAAAGATTCACTCAGTCATCAAACCTAATGGCTCACCAGCGAGTTCACACCAGGGAGCGGCCATTCACCTGCACATTCTGTGAGAAGAGATTCACTCACTCTTCCAGCCTATGGAAACACCAGCGAGTTCACACAGGGGAGAAGCCATTCACCTGCTCAGTCTGTGGGAAGAGATTCACTCATTCATCCACCCTACAGAGACATCAGCGAGTTCACACTGGGCAGAAGCCGTTCACCTGCTCAGTCTGTGGAAAGAGATTCACTCAGTTATCCCAAGTACAGAGTCATCTGCGAGTTCACACTGGGGAGAGGCCATTCACCTGCTCAGACTGTGGGAGCAGATTCACTCAGTTATCCAGCCTACAGAGACATCAGCGAATTCACACTGGGGAGAAGCCGTTCACCTGCTCAGAATGTGGGAAGAGATTCACTCAGTCATCCCAACTACAGAGTCATCAGCGGGTTCACACTGGGGAGAAGCTATTCTTGCTCAGTCTGTGGGAAGGGATTCACTCACTCATCCAACCTACAAAGTCATCAGCGAGTTCACACTGGGGAGAAGCCGTTCACCTTTTCAGAATGTGGGAAGAGATTTACTCAGTCATCCCAACTACAGAGTCATCAGCGAGTTCACACTGGGGAGAGGCCATTCACCTGCTCCATCTGTGGGAAGAGATTGAATCAGTCATTCCAACTACAGAGACACCAGCGAGTTCACACTGGGGAGAAGCTGTTCACCTGCTCAGTCTGTGGGAAGAGATTCACTGATCCATCCAACCTACAGAGTCATCAGCGAGTTCACAATGGGGAGAAGCCGTTCACCTGTTCAGAATGTGGGAAGGAATTTACTCAGTCATCCCACCTACTGGCACACCAGTCAGTTCACACTGGGGAGAGGCTGTTCACCTGCTCAGAATGTGGGAGCAGATTCACTCAGTTATCCAGCCTACAGAGACATCAGCGAATTCACACTGGGGAGAAGCCGTTCACCTGCTCAGAATGTGGGAAGAGATTCACTCAGTCATCCCAACTACAGAGTCATCAGCGGGTTCACACTGGGGAGAAGCTATTCACTTGCTCAGTCTGTGGGAAGGGATTCACTCACTCATCCAACCTACAAAGTCATCAGCGAGTTCACACTGGGGAGAAGCCGTTCACCTGTTCAGAATGTGGGAAGAGATTTACTCAGTCATCCCAACTACAGAGTCATCAGCGAGTTCACACTGGGGAGAGGCCATTCACCTGCTCCATCTGTGGGAAGAGATTCAATCAGTCATCCCAACTACAGAGACACCAGCGAGTTCACACTGGGGAGAAGCTGTTCACCTGCTCAGTCTGTGGGAAGAGATTCACTGATCCATCCAACCTACAGAGTCATCAGCGAGTTCACACTGGGGAGAGGCCATTCACTTGCTCAGTCTGTGGAAAGAGATTCACTCATTCATCAACCCTACAGAGACACCAGCGAGTTCACACTGGGGAGAAGCCGTTCATCTGCTCAGAATGTGGGAAGGGATTCACTGATCCATCCAACCAACAGAGTCATCAGCGAGTTCACACTGGGGAGAAGCCATTCACCTGCTCAGTCTGTGGGAAGAGATTCACTGATCCATCCAACCTACAGAGTCATCAGCGAGTTCACAATGGGGAGAAGCCGTTCACCTGTTCAGAATGTGGGAAGGAATTTACTCAGTCATCCCAACTACAGAGTCATCAGCGGGTTCACACTGGGGAGAGGCCGTTCACCTGCTCAGTCTGTGGGAAGAAATTCACTCAGTTATCCAGCCTACAGAGACATGAGCGAATTCACACTGGGGAGAGGCATTCACCTGCTCAGACTGTGGGAGCAGATTCACTCAGTTATCCAGCCTTCAGAGACATCAGCGAATTCACACTGGGGAGAAGCCATTCATCTGCTCAGAATGTGGGAAGGGATTCACTGATCCATCCAACCTACAGAGTCATCAGCGAGTTCACACTGGGGAGAAGCCGTTCACCTGTTCAGAATATGGGAAGAGATTTACTCAGTCATCCCAACTACAGAGACATCAGCGAGTTCACACTGGGGAGAGGCCCTTCACCTGCTCAGTCTGTGGGAAGAGATTCACTCTGTCATGCAACCTACAGAGACACCAGCGAGTTCACACTGGGAGAAGCTATTCACCTGCTCAGAATGTGGGAAAGGATTCACTCAGTCATCCCAACTACTGGCACACCAGTCAGTTCACAATGGGGAGTGGCCGTTGTTTTGAATCCCTAGGTTTCGTTTGCTGTGGACTTTCATTTTAAGAGAGATTAAGAATGTGAATCAGTCTGACTTGCAGCTTGTTTACATTGTTCGCAGTTTGTTTAGTTTTAACCGAGGACACAGACATTCTGAGTCAGACATAGACGAAGGAGGAAAAATGGAAGGATCGAAACCAGGGAACGAGTGGCCAAGGGTCACTGTTTGGAATTTTCCTATGCCCAGAAGGGTGGGTTAATTATCGATTCAGCATAAATCAAATGTGTGGTTGTTACTTTGTTTGAGCTATAGGTGTGGATCTGATTTGGGGTATCCTGTGAAGACCACTGATGTGTTAACCCTTGCCTGGGTGTGGTGTGGTAATTCATTTGAAGATGATACGCATTGTGACAAGTCACTTTCGGTGATCATTTGTATGTGGATTTGGAAGGATGACAGATAAAATCTACCATGACTGTTCTCTTGTTTTATGACCATGGAACCTGTGGAATTCGACATAATTGCCTTCTCTTGACATTTACCCTGGATTACAAATATCTCTCTCATCACCTATTCTGTGGTTGAACTGAACTTTCATACTTTACCTTCTCAAGACTCCAAGCCTTGTTTCCCCCGAGCTCAATAGTTTGGGAGTTTTATTTACACACATATATACAGATAACACTGTTAACTTCTGTATATCTTGTTTAAGTTACTATTGTTACGAAGGATGAACAGCTCTGATGGGCAGAAGGGTGCAGGGTTGCCCATGTCCCCCTCCCTTGGGAGAATTACAAACCATTACTGTTGCCAGGCTGCTAATGAGAGAGAAAGAGATGAAACAAAAACATACTTGGACTGGAACATTTGCTTCAGATAAGGGAGGGATAACTCAGGGAGGAAGAGACTTGTTGTTCCACCATATTATGACTCCTGTAAGACTTATGGCTCTGGAGAAGGCTGTTTACTTGGTACCATTCTGTTCATTAAAATTCCTCAGTGGACAGCCGGAGTGGGCTGGTTTGATGGACTAAGCCATTCAAAACTGATTGACACCTGAGACCCTGTCAGTAGGGATAAAATAGAGGTCTGGGGAGACACCCCTCAGACGCACCAAGAGACACACTAGTGAGCACTGCTTAAGTGTTGGAACCCACGAGAAAGTGTGGGGCATCGGAGACCGAACGAAGGATCGGTCAATTTTAACTCAGTGTTTATAGCGAGGCTGGTGGGGGCTTGTGTGTGTGTCCACCCTTGCCTGGGTGACGAGTCCGCCATAGAAGAACGGTCTAGCAAAAGGACAGAGGGGTCATACCTAAATGGCCACAACAACACATCGATGGATCAAGAACGTAAAGGAAGGTTTGACTGGCTATCACTGTTTGCTCGCTCTCTTTCTCTCTCTCTCCAACAATTACAACACATCGACCAACAACTACCTCAGCCTGTATGAACAGAACTGAACTTTATATTCACATATGACAATTCATTATCCCCTAGACATCGATAGAGTTTGTTTATTATTGATTATTATTATACCCACACTTTTAGGTTTAGTATTGCTAACGTGTATTATCGGTATATTTGCATTGTTGATATTGATTTGTATATTTTACTAATAAACACTGTTTTGATAATAGTACCAGACTCCAATGGATACTTATATCTTTGCTGGTAAGACACCCAGTTACAGGGTACGTAACACTATATTATAAGTAGATCCTAATAAAGGTAGTTTTAACATCAAAAACAGACTCCAAGTGTAGTTTATTGCTGCTGGTTCGTGTCTAAAGCGTTGCGATTCATAACAAAATTGGGGCCTGCGTCCGGGATATGAACAGATTTGGGGACGTATTGATTTATTATCGATTTCATTGGGGAAATCCCTTTTGATTGATTTGTGTGTGGAAAATCAGCAGCAATGGATGCTGATAGATGTCTGGAAGCACCAACCTCTGAGGCATTAGAGGACACCAGAACTTTTGAGTTGTTGTGTATTGCCAAAAGGTTAAAACTTGATAAGGTGAAATTGACAATCAGGAGGGCACAGATGTGTTTAAAGTGGAGGAATTGGAGGTGTTTCCTGCAAGTAAACCTAGTGAGCTTGAGCTCCAGTACAAGTGAGAAAAATTAAAGATGGAGGCTGCGGAAAGACAGAGGCAGTTTGAGGCTAGAGAGGCAGGAAAACAGAGGGAGGAAGCAGAAAGACAGAGGCTGTTCGAGCTGGAAAAGATAGAGGGATTGCAGCAAAGGGATCGAGTGTTAGACTCTGGTGATAAGTTTGAGGCCAGCCGGGAAGTTAAATTGGTACCTCCATTTGACGAGGCAGAGGCTGATAAATACTTCCAGCTTCATCTTTCGAGAAGTTTCTGTCCCACTCTCTCTCTCTCATCGCTCTGGACGCCTCCCTCTCTCTCTCTTAATAGCAGCAGAGTTCATGGGGTCTATTTTGGACCCCGTTACAAAGTAGGGTTACCCCTAACACCCCGAATAAGAGCTTCCAAAAGAGTAGCAGGGATCATCAGGGTAAACCAGAAATTAAAGCTGGGACTAGTGAGAAGAGTAAGGATGAAGGGAAACTGTTGAAGGAGAAATATTCTAATCTTTCTTGTTACTATTGCCAGAAAGTTAGTCATAAGATGGCTATTTGTTCCATCCTGAAGAGGAAAAACGAAAAGAAGGCGGTCCCAAATGCCCGTGTTCAGTATGTTGAAGCACCTCTAAACCTACAGTGTTTTGAACATTCTGTTAAGGCTCAGATAAGGACTGAGACATCTGACCGAGTTAAAAATAGATTCTATCATTTTATGTCAGATGGGTTTGTATTAGTAAAGGAGGGGTCAATCCCGGTACTAGTGAAAATTCTTCGAGTTACTGGGGCTTCTCAGTCACTTATATTAGACAGTGTTCTAAAGTTTGGTGATGCATTGGGGGCAGCATGGTTTCTGTGCCGTTGTACAAGGTAACTTTACAGTCAGGGTTGGTTTCGGGACCTGTTAAAATCGGATTGTGCTCCAGTTTACCGGTGGAAGATGTTACTTTGCTGTTAGGGGATGACCTGGCAGATGGTGAAGTTGTTCCTGCAGTGCAGTTGACAACTAAGCCAACCACTGACGACCCACAGATGGATTTTAACATTTATCCTTCCTGCCCAGTAACTCGAAGTATGGCTAAAAAGTCTGCCGACACAGATGGTTCTGTGCAGCTCGATTCTGATACCCATGATAGCCAAAATCGGGATTCAGGTTATGATGACCAGTCAGGGACTTTACTGCCTTCATTGTTTCAACAGGATTCCGGTAGTAAGTCTGATGAGAAAGATTTATCCCTGTCAAGGAAGGAGGTTATAGCAGAACAGAACCCAGACCCTGAGATTGAAGTTTTAAAAATTAGCTCTCTCAGATGATGTGATCAAGAAAATGCCAGTAGGGTATTATCTCAAGGATGGAGTGTTAATGAGGAAGTGGAAGCCACCTGCTATAGAAGTGAGTGAGGCATGTGCAATTGTTCACCAAGTTGTAGTTCCTACAGTTTATAGGACTGAAATTTTAACCATGACCCACAGTTTGGCTTTATGTCGACATTTTGGAGTGAATAAAACTGTAAACAGGATTATGAAATAATTTTACTGGCCGAATTTGAGGAAAGATGTTGTGACCCTTTGCAGAACCTGTCGCATTTGTCAAGTTGTGGGTAAACCTAATCAGGTCACTGAAGTGGCCCCACTCCGGCCTATACCTACATTCGGTGAACCCTTTTCAAAATTTATAGTGGATTGTGTTGGCCCATTGCCAAAGACTAAAGCTGGCCATCAGTATTTGCTAACTATTATGTGTACTGCATCCAGATTCCCAGAGGCAATACCTTTCAGCAATATTAAAGCTAAAACTGTGGCGAAGGCTCGTACCAAGCTTTTTACTTTATTTGGTTTGCCTAAAGAAATCCAGTCTGAACAAGGAAGTAACTTTACATCTGGATTATTCCAGCAGGTAGTTTATGAACTGGGAGCTAAACAAGTTATATTGTCTGCATACCATCCGGAATCACAGGGTGCTGTAGAAAATTTTCATTCTACCCACAAAACCATGATTAGGACATATTGTGTTGAAAATGGAAAAGACTGGGATGAAGGAATACATTTGTTTTTGTTCGCAGTCAGAGAGTTGGTCCAGGGTTCACTGGACTTTAGTCCATTTGAACTGGTATTTGGTCATAGAGTGAGAGGACCTTTGACCTTGTTAATGGAACAGTGGATTGATGGAGATGTACATATTAACTTGTTAGGCTATGTTTTGAAGTTCAAAAATATATTACACCAATCCTGTAGAGAAAACTTAAAGATTTCTCAAGACAAAATGAAGTGTTGGTTTGATAAGCAGGCTCGTGAAAGAAAATACCAGGTGGGAGATAAGGTGCTAGCCTTATCTCCAATGTTGACAAATCCACTTCAGGTGAAATTCAATAGACCGCATGAAATAATCTCTCAAATTAATAATCTGAATTATGTTATTAAAACACCCGACCAACGTAAACTAACACAGGTGGTACACATAAATATAATAAAGCCTTAATTTGACAAGCAGGAAGCATCTGTGAGTGTTGTTGTTAAAACAACTGGCAACCCTGAGAATGAAGCATTTAACTCGTCTGAGAATTTTCACAAGCCAAACGTGGTCCCAGTTAGGCTAATGAACTCGGTTGTTCTAGAAAACATTGATAACAAGTTGTCTCATCTGCAGCTAAAGCAACAACAACAGCTGAAGGAATTAATTCTGATATTTAAAGATTTATTTCCCGATGTTCCCAAGCAAACCACGGTCGCAGTACATGATGTAGATATTGGTCAAGCGAAACCTATTAAGCAACACCTATATCGCATGAACGTAGAGAAGTGTAAATTGGCTGAGCAAGAAATTGAATATATGCTGGAAAATGGTATTATTAGTCCTTCAGCATCAGATTGGTGTCACCATGCGTTATTGTGCCCAAACCTAATGGTAGTGTTAGATTTTGCACTGATTATAGGAAGGAAAATGCAGTAACAAAAACAACGATAAGGTTGGAATAGCTAATTTCTTACAAAGATAGATCTGTTGAAAGGGTATTGGTGTGTTCCATTGACGGACAGAGGTAGAGAAATTTCTGCATTTGTGACACCATCTGGTTTGTGTGAATACAATATCTTAATACAAAAATGCTCCAGGAACATTCCAGAGAATGATTGATTTTGTAATTCGAGGGTTAGAACATACAGATGCTTATATTGATGACTTAGTCACAGGGAGTGACACTTGAGAAGAGCATATCTCTGCAGTAGAAAAGCTGTTTGACAGGTTTTCCCAGGCCAGCCTTACAGTTAACTTGGCTGAGAGTGAATTTGACCATGACACTGTGACCTGTCTTGGCTATGTTGTTGGGCAAAGCAAGTTGGCTCCTGTTCGGGCAAAAGTCCAGGCAATTTCTCAAGTTCCTATTCTGACTGCTAAGAAGGCTCTTAGAAGGTTTCTGGGAATGGATGGATATTATCGTAAGTTCTGTAAGAACTTTGCTGCTAACGCTCTTCCTCTGACCAATCTCCTGAAGAAGGGTGAAAAGTTTGTTTGGACTGAGCCTTGTCAGGAGGCATTTGATCGATTGTTATCAGTATTTCAGATTAGGCCAATCAATGTAGTGCTGTCAGCAAATTTAATTAGCAGATTGGAGCTGTGGGTGGCAACACAAGTCATGTGTGCACAGAGAGTAAAGGAGGGGGCAAAAGAGACAACCCTGTGGGTTATGTGTGCTGAGGGTCAGAGAGACAGAGGAGATGGAGCCCAGTCTTACTACCTGCTGGCGATCTGACAGGAATTCCTGGATTCAGCTGCACAAGTCAGGGTGAAGGCCGAGGTCTCTGAGCTCCTTGTCGATACTTCACGCCTTCGTATGGCTACTGCTCTGCCCATGACTGCAAGGAACTGCAGAGAACATCAGAGAAACAAGCCTCCACTCCATGGACTCTTCCTACACTTCCCCTCCCTCGGAAAAGCAGGCCATGTACTCAAAGATCCTCACAACCTGGACATTTTTGCAGCAAACCCGCTCCCACATTGACGGAGAGATACAAAAGCCTTAAAGTGCGTAACACCAGGCTGAAGGACGGCTTCCTGTCTGCAGTTATAAGCCAAATGAATGATAAAATGGACTCGACCTCACAATGTAACTCGACGTGACCCTGCATCATATGTCTATCTGTACTGCACTTTCTCTGCAGCCATAATGCTTAGTTATAGTGAGTGTTTTGTCGTATATCAGCTCAATGTACTGCTGCAATGTATCGATCTGTGTGGATGGTACGTCAGACAAGATTTTCACTGTGTCTCAGTACGTAATAAGAATAAACAAATACCCCGTTTTAATTGTGTGGAAATGTTAGACACACTGAGCTTCTGCTCTGGAACCGCAGAAGGAAACAGAACTGTTGTCATTTCTGAGGAATGCAAAAAAAATAGAAAAGGCTTCAATCTCTCATTACGATCTGCAGTAACTGGGATCAGGTGACCGGTGGTGGGTCTCCCATATCAATATCAGAATCAGGTTTAATAGCACCGACATATGTCATGAAATTCGTTGTCTCTGCGGCAGCAGTAGAATAGATTTTAACAATTGTGATTTAATATAATAATATAAATATTACATAGTTAAATTATATAAATAGTACGAAATGAAAAAAAAACGATGTAATAAACTATTTTAATTGTGTGGAACTATTTGACTGACTGGGTTGTTGCTTTGGAAGTAGTGGAGTGAAGCTTAACTAAACTGTACACATTTATGAGAAGCGCAGAGAAATAGAAAAGTCTAAATTCTCACATAAATGGGTCAGACAGCCAGAAACATTGGCAGCACTTCAGCAGATAAAAACAGTGAAATGAAACATGCTGAAAATATTGCAGAAAAAAACATATTGTCCACCACAACGAGAGGACGTGACAGATCCGGATCTCACTGCCTTGGCTGAACGGGGAAAGATGAAGCTACACGGACACGTAGAGCAGTGACCCGCAAATGCTGCAGATCTGCAGAAAAACGTGAACAGGAAACGGGATCACGTGACAGGATTGGTGACTAACTACTCTGCGGAAAAAAGCAAACTTGTCTCTCAGATCTCCTCTCACCTTAAATGTATCAGACATTTCAACCCCCAGGACAAATATATCGTCTGTCCACTCTATCTATTCCTCTCGTAATCTTATAAACGTCCATCAAGTCTCACCCCAGCCTGCCTCGCTCTGGAGAAAACAACACGTTTGTCCAGCCTCTCGTTATAACTCATGCCTTCTAATCCAGGCAGTGTCCTGGTAAACCTCTTCTGCGCCCTCTCCAAAGCCCCGACATCCTTCCGAGAATGGGGGCGACCAGAACTGTATGAGACACTCCAGATGTGGTCTATCTAGTTTTATAAAACTGTGTTACGAATGATAACGTTTTAGAAACGAACCAGCAGCAATAGAGTTCACACTGGAGTCTGGTTTTGATGTTAAAACCACTTTCTTTATTAGTATCTACTTATAATATAGAAACTTAAATGAAATAAAGTTAACAGTGTTAAGTGTATATATGTGTAAATATAACTCCCAGACTATCGAGCTTGAGGGAACAAAGCTCAGAATCTTGAGATGGTAAAGTAGGAAAGTTCAGTAATCCACGGAATAAATGATCGTCGGGAGATATTTGTGATCCAGGGTGGAACGTAGAGAAAAGGCCGTTACTTCAAAATAACTGTCGACGAAGTTCTTATCCGTTGAATCGTCCAAATACGAGTTATCAGCGAAAGTGACCTGTCACAACCTTCCCAGGCAAGGGTTAATACAAGACATTCCGAAACCCACTCCTATGGATTATACGAAGTGACAGCCACACACATTCGTTGTGGTTCTGTGTGCCGATTATCAACCCACTCTTGTGGACATAGGAGAGTTCCAAGCCTCAGATGCGACTAACTGAAGCGATCAGCTTTTCCAGTCTCTCTCTCTCTCTCTCTCTTTAGACTGGCCGACTGCCTGTCTGCAGATCGCTCTCTCTCTCTTATGGTTCAGTCCACAGTTAGCGCTGTCAGCCTGTGACTGACGTCATAGCCCCGCCTCCTCACGCCGGCGCTCTTAAAGAAACAGTCACAGTACGACCGCAGGCTCGTAACAGCCGCAACACAACTTCCCAACTTTTGAACTCAATGCTTCAACTAATAAAGACAACCATGCCCTTTGCCCTCGTAACCTCCCGGTCAATCTGTGCAGTCTCTTTCTGGGAGCAATGAACTTGGAGTCTAAGATCCCTCCGATCATCAACACTGTTCAGGGTTTTGCATTTAACAGTGTACTGTCTCATACATTCGACCTACCGAGCTGCCAAGATGATCATCACTAATCAAATCTCACTGAGATTTCTCAGGTCCTGTTGAATTTATTGCCAAGTGCACAAGTACGGGAAGGTACAGGTACAGAGAAACACTGACTTGTGGCGGCATCACAGGCAAGCACATTCAGATAACACACGGAACATAAATTATACGATTCTCTGTCAGTAACAATCTATAAATATGTTTATGTTAATAACGATATATAAAATACATTGTGTCATGATCAATATTAAAATGTGCATTTTGTGTCAATAACAGACTTGGAAATGTTGAATTTGGTCCCTGTCTCCATTCCTCCTGAGATCCACAACCAGCTCCTGTGTTTTTGTCACAACGAGGGAGAGGTTGTTTTCTTGACACCACTGTGATGACTTCTTCTCTGCAGGCTGCCTCGTTATTATTTGAGATCAGGCCAGTCAGTGTAGTGTCGTCAGCAAATTTAATTAGCAGATTGGAGTTGTGGGTGGCAACGGAAGTCATGGGTGCACAGAGAGTAAAGGAGGGGGCAAGGAGACAACCCTGTGGAGTATGTGTGCTGAGGGTCAGAGAGACAGAGGTGAGGGAGCCCACTCTTACCACCTGCCGGCGATCTGACAGGAAGACCAGGATCCAGCTACACAAGGGAGGGTGAAGGCCGAGGTCTCTGAGCTCCTTGTCGATACTTCACGCGTTCGTATAGCTACTGCTCTGCCCATGACTGCAAGGAACTGCAGAGAACTTAGAGAACAGAGAACATCAGAGAAACAAGCCTCCCCTCCATGGACTCTTCCTACATTTCCCCTCCCTCGGAAAAGCAGGCCATGTACACAAAGATCCTCACAACCTGGACATTCTTGCTGCAAACCCGCCTCCCCCATCGGGGAAGAGATACAAAAGCCTTAAAGCGCGAACCACCCGGCTCAAGGACGGCTTCCTGTCTGTGGTTATTAGCCAAATGAATGATAAAATGGACTCGGCCTCACAATGTAACTCGACGTGATCCTGCACCATATGTCTATCTTCATTGCACATTCTCTGCAGCCATAATGCTTTGTTACAGTTATTGTTTTGGCATTTTCATTTTTTTTCATTTTTATAAATTTTTTATAGGTACATAATCTTCTACAGCTATAAAATGATACAAAACTTCAATAGATTAATATGTATACAATTAATAAAGCTGAAAGAACTGATCGTAAAATATAATATTAAAAATATATATATAAAAGGGAAAAAAAGAACCCCATCTAACTAGGAAAAAAAAAACACTAACTATATAAGTAACACACATTTGACCATCATCTAAATATGAAAATAAGAAACATCAACCGTCATTTCATATTTATAAAAAAAATAAAATTGGAAGGAAACCATATAGCGTAATTCAAATTAAATGATAATATTTGGCAAAAGAACCCCAACTTCCCTCAAAATCGAATAGAGGATCAAAAGTTCTACTTCTAATTTTTTCCAAACTAAGACATAACATTCCTTGCGAAAACCATTCAATTAATGTAGGGGAAGAAATATCTTTCCATTTTAATAAAATAGCCCTTCTTGTCAGTAGTGTAACAAATGAAATTACAGGTAGATCTGAAGATGAAATACCCTGAATATGATGTGGAACTATTCCAAATAGAACAGTCAATCTATTAGGTTGTAAATTAATTTTCAGAGCTTTATAAATTGTACAAAATAAAGATTTTCAAAACGATTTTAATGAAGAATATGACCTGAACATGTGTGACAAAGTAGCTACTTTAGTTTCACATCTATCACAGCATTGGTCTATAGTAGGAAATATTTCAGATAGTCTCTCCTTTGTTAAATAATAATCATGAACATTTTTATATTGAATGAAACAATGGTTGGCACATACAGAAGAAGAATTTACGTTTTTCAAAACTCGAAGCCAATCTTCATTAACAAAGGTCATATTAAGTTCTCTCTCACAATATTGTTTAATCTTTAGTGATACGTTCTCTTTTTGTAATAAAAATAAATTATAAATTCTGCTAATGGAATCTTTCACTAAGGGATTCAATTTCAAAATGATATCGAACAAATCAGATTCTTGTAAATATGGAAACTTAGGTAAACATTGTTGTAAAAAATGTTTCACCTGAACGTATTGCAAAAAATGTGCATGAGCGAGAGAAAATTTATTAGTTAACTCTTCAAAGGATCCTTTTATTTTTCCATAGGAGAAAAAATGGGGTCAGTTGTTGAAGGTTTAAATGAAAAGTTTCGATATAAAAACTAGACAACTTAAATTGTTTAAAAAATTTTAAAAAACGAAACTGAACCCAAATCCGTAGGGGTTGTTTAATAACCGGGTAAAGATTTAAATTTGGAATTTTAGAGAGCTGTAAAGGTAATGGAGCTCCTAAAATTTAAGTTAAATAAAATTGTTTCAGAACTTTTAATTCCAAATCAACCCATAATGATTTTTGGTTATTATCAACCCAATATAACCAAAAACATAATAGTCTAATATTCACAGCCCACTAATACCGTCTTAAATTAGGAAGTTCAAGTCAACCATTTTTTTAGATTTTTGTAAATGATACTTATTAATTCTTGGACTTTTATTGTTCCAAATAAAGGAAGAAATAAGAGAGTCAATTTGATCGAAAAAAAAATTAGTTAAAAAGATAGGTATATTTTGGAAAATATATAAAAATCTAGGTAAAATCATCATTTTCACAGCGTGAATTCGACCTATTAAAGAAAAAATACGTGGATTCCATCTAGAAAATAGTTGTTTCATGGAGTCCATTAAAGGAACTACATTCGCTTCATAGAAATCTTTATGTTTTTTAGTAATTATAATACCTAAATATCTAAAGGTATTAACAATTCTAAAAGGAATATCATTATATATACTAACAGGGACATTTAATGGAAACAATTCACTTTTATTCAAGTTAAGTTTATATCCTGAAAATTTACTAAAATCTTTAAGTGTTTCCAAAAGATTAGGAATTGATTCCTCAAGATTTGAAATAAAAACCAAAAGATCATCTGCATAAAGAGAATTCTTATGTATGGTTCCATTCATAGAGATACCGAGAATATTTTTAGCTTCAAGTAGTGTTATAGCTAAAGGCTCCAATACAACATTAAATAATAAAGGGGTTAATGGACATCCCTGTCTAGTTCCACGAGAAAGTGAGAGAAAAAAAGAAGAGCTGCAGTTATTAGTAATGACAAGCTCAAGGACGGCTTCTTGTCTGTGGTTAGAAGCCAAATGAATGATAAAATGGTCTCGGCCTCACAATGTAACTCGACGTGACCCTGCACCATATGTCTATCTGTACTGCACTTTCTCTGCAGCCATAATGCTTTGTTACAGTTATTGTTTTGTCGTATCTCAGCTCAATGTACTGTTGAAATGTATCGATCTGTGTGGATGGTACATCAGGCAAGATTTTCACTGTAGCTCAGTACGTGATGATAATAAACAAATTCCCCATTTTAATTGTGTGGAAATATTAGACAGACTGAGCTTCTGCTCTGGAACCACAGAAGAAAACTGAACTGTTGTCATTTCTGAGGAAAGCAAATATATGGAAAATGCTTCAATCTCACATTACGATCTGCGGTAACTGGGATCAGGTGACCGGTGGTGGATCTCCCATATCAATATCAGAATCAGGTTTAATAGCACCGACATATGTCATGAAATTCGTTGTCTCTGCGGCAACAGTAGAACCTAATTCATAACCATAGATTTTAACAATTATGTTTTAATATAAGAATATAAATATTACATAGTTGAATTATATAAATAGTACAAAATTAAAAATAACGATGTAATAAACTATTTTAATTGTGTGGAACTATTTGACTGACTGGGTTGTTGCTTTGGTAGTAGTGGAGTGAAGCTTAACTGAACTGTACACATTTATGAGAAGCTCAGAGAAATAGAAAAGGCTAAATTCTCACATAAATGGGTCAAACACCCAGAAACATCGGCTGCACTTCAGCAGATAAAAACAGTGAAATAAAATATGCTGAAAATATTGCAGAAAAAAACATATTGTCCACCACAACGAGAGGACGTGACCGATCCGGATCTCACTGACTTGTCTGAACGGGGAAAGGTGAAGCTACACGTACACGTAGAACAGTGACCCGCAGATGCTGCAGATCTGCAGAAATACGTGAACAGGAAACGGGATCACGTGGCCGCTTTGGTCTCCCACCCCCAGTCAGATGTCCAGTTACCCACTACTCCGTGGACAGAAGCAAAATTCCCGCTCACATCTCCTCTCACCTTAAATGTATTAGACATTTCAACCCCCATGAAAAATATATAATCTGTCCACTCTCTCTATTCCTCTCGTAATGTTATAAACGTCCATCCAGTCTCACCCCAGCCTGCGCCGCTCTGGAGAAAACAGCACAAGTTTGTCCAGCCTCTCGTTATAGCTCATGCCCTCTAATCCAGGCAGTGTCCTGGTAAACCTCTTCTGCGCCCTGTCCAAAGTCCCGACATCCTTCCGAGAATGGGGGAGACCA
The DNA here is from genome assembly GCF_048418815.1 of Hemitrygon akajei. Classification (NCBI taxonomy): domain Eukaryota; kingdom Metazoa; phylum Chordata; class Chondrichthyes; order Myliobatiformes; family Dasyatidae; genus Hemitrygon; species Hemitrygon akajei. The sequence goes on along the minus strand of NW_027331936.1, from coordinate 5,591,303 downwards.
GAACTGTATGAAACACTCCAGATGTGAGCTAACTAGTTTTATAAAACTGTGTTACGAACTGAAACGTTTTAGAAACGAACCAGCAGCAATAGAGTTCACACTGGAGTCTGGTTTTGATATTAAAACCACTCTCTTTATTCGTATATACTTATAATATAGTAACTTAACGAAATAAAGAAAAGTTAGCAGTGTTATAATTCCCAGACTATACAGACTGAGGGAACAAAGCTCAGAGTCTTGAGATGGTAAAGTAGGAAAGTTCAGTAATCCACGGCATAAATGATGGGAGAGAGATATTTGTGATCCAGGGTGAAACGTAGAGAAAAGGCCGTTACTTCAAAATAACCGTCGACGAAGTTCTTATCCGTTGAATCCGTCCACATACGAGTTATCAGCAAAAGTGACCTGTCACAAGAATACCATCTCCTCGGGGTTACCACACAACATACCCAGGCAAGGGTTAACACAAAATATTCCAAAATCCACTCCTATGGATTATACGAAGTGACAGCCACACACATTCGTTGTGGTTCCGTGTACCGATGATCAACTCACTCTTGTGGGCAGAGGAGAGTTCCAAGCCTCGGCTGCGACTAACTGAAGCGATCAGCTTTTCCAGTCTCTCTCTCTCTCTCTCTTTAGACTGGCCGACTGCCTGTCTGCAGATCGCTCTCTCTCTCTTATGGTTCAGTCCACAGTCAGCGCTGTCAGCCTGTGACTGACGTCATAGTCCCGCCTCCTCACGCCGGCGCTCTTAAAGAAACAGTCACAGTTCGACCGTAGGCTCGTAACAGCCACAACACAACTTCCCGACTTTTGAACTCAATGCTTCAACTAATAAAGACAACCACGCCATTTGCCTTCTTAACCACCTGATCAATCTGTGCAGTGTCTTTCGAGTTACGAGTGGGAGGAGGAAGAGGAACCAGACCAGCAGGATGTGGCTATGATTGAAAGATGAGAAACATTTGGAAACTGGTTAATTGAAAAACAAAATGGTTAATTTCTACAAAACATTGCAGGTAATCAGCAGATCAGGCAGCAAATGTGGAGAGGAATAAATGGGCAGCATTTCATGCGAGACCCTTCAGCATGTCTAGACTGTGTACTCCTCTGCTTAGTTGCTGCCTGAACTGCAGAGCTCCTTCAGCATTGTGTGTGTGTGCGTCTTTGTATTTCCAGCAAATGCAGAATCTCTTTTGTTTCACATCTGCATTTGTAAGAGGATTGTATTTTGGCATGAGATACACGAAATGCCTGTTGATATTTAGTGTTTTGTTTATGGGATCCGCTTTCTGCGTTAAGAAAGCTGCTGAGTTATCTACACACACAAAAAAAACTGAGATATGGGCATGGAACAGGTGCGTGCAGACATTTTTAATGGCACCATGATTACCCATAAAGCCGCGCGATTAAAATTTCGCTCTCGTTTGAAGCGCCGATCAAATGCGCAGGCGCAGGGTTGCTGCCGTCTCCGATAACTACGCATGCGTGCAGTATACAAAATGTCGGGAGGAGCGGAAAGGTAAGGGCTTTTCTGGCTCTAATTGAGTGACAATTGCTGTGAGAACTGTGGCCCGTAAACTCGGTACAGGCAAGGTCTTTTTCCTCTCTCTCAGCCCCACGATCCGTACACCGGCCCCGGGGAGCTTCCGGCTAATCAGGGAACGGGAGCAGATAGATCTCACAGACAGAGCTGAGCTCCAGCTATCTGAATGCAAGGATTAGGAATTCGGAAAAAAGAGAACAAAATCTTTCTATCAGCTGTTGAGAAAATCACCTTTGCTCTATCTCCAACCGCAGCAAGAGAAAACCTGCAGCTGCTGGAAATGCAAGCAACACACACAAAATGACGGATGTACTCAGCATTAGTACTCTTTCCTATAGGTGCTGTCCGGCCTGCTGAGTTCCTCCGGCATTTTGTGTGTGTTGCTTGCTCCGGACTTTTCTACCGGTGAGAACATGTTCTGTCCAATTCTCTCTGGGCACATAATGATATCAAACACTGGGCAACAAGTTGCTTTCACATCACAAATGTGCCAGACTCCAATGAGACAGACTACTGCCCTTCCCTTCATATTCATTGGGATTGCCATCACTGAGTTCATCACCGTCAGTCATTGGGGGAGGGTTCAGGGGGAATATTTATGTACAGTACAGAAACTGGTGTTACCTGTGTGTATTGTTGTGATGCAAAAGTTGCTGGATAATTTGCAAGTGGGAAGAAGAGGAGTGATATTTGGAAGTCCAACTTTTTGAAACACCATTTAGCAAGAAAATTGCATACAGTGATATGCAAAAGTTTGGGCACCCCTGGTCAAAATTTCTGTTTCTGTGAATAGCTAAGCGAGTAAAACGATGACCTGATTTCCAAAAGGCAAAAGTTAAAGATGACACATTTCTTTAATATTTTAAGCAAGATTACTCTTTTATTTCCATCTTTTACAGTTTCAAAATAACAAAAAATTTAAAGGGCCCGAAGCAAAAGTTTGGGCACCCTGCATGGTCAGTACTTAGTAACAACCCCTTTGGCAAGTTTCACAGCTTGTAAATGCTTTCTGTAGCCAGCTAAGAGTCTTTCAATTCTTGTTTGGGGATTTTTGCCCATTCTTCCTTGCAAAAGGCTTCTAGTTCTGTGAGATTCTTGGGCCGTCTTGCATGCACTGCTCTTTTGAGGTCTATCCAGAGATTTTCGTTGATGTTTAGGTCGGGGGACTGTGATGGCCATGGCAAGACCTTCAGCTTCCGCTTCCTGAGGGAGTCCATTGTGGATTTTGAGGTCTGTTTACGATCATTATCTTGTTGTAGAAGCCATCCTCTTTTCATCTTCAGCTTTTATACAGACGGTGTGATGTTTGCTTCAAGAACTTGCTGGTATTGGATTGAATTAATTTTTCCCTCTACCAGTGAAATGTTCCCTGTGCCACTGGCTGCAACACAAGCCCAAAGCATGGTCGATCCATCCCCATGGTTAACAGTTGGAGAGGTGTCCTTTTCATGATATTCTGCACCTTTTTTTTCTCCAAACATACCTTTGCTCATTGTGGCCAAAAAGTTCTTTTTTTAACTTCATCAGTCCACAGGACTTGTTTCCAAAATGCATAAGGCTTGTTTAGATAACACACACACAAAATGCTGGTGGAACACAGCAGGCCAGGCAGCATCTATAGGGAGAAGCACTGTCGACGTTTCAGGCCGACACCCTTCGTCGTTTCACTTGTTTACTTGTTCCTTTGCAAACTTCTGATGCTGAATTTTGTGGCAAGGGCACAGGAAAGGTTTTCTTCTGATGACTCTTCCATGAAGGTCATATTTGTACAGGTGTCCCTGCACAATGAACAGTGCACCACCACTTCAGAGTCTGCTGAATATTACTGAAGGTCTTTTGCAGTCAAACAGGGGTTTTGATTTCCCTTTCTAGCAATCCTACGAGCAGTTCTCGCAGAAGGATTTCTCGGTCTTCTAGACCTCAACTTGACCTCCACTGTACCTGTTAACTGCCATTTCTTAACTACATTACGAACTGAGGTAATGGCTACCTGAAAATGCTTTGCTATCTTCTTATAGTCTTCTCCTGCATCATGCATTTTAATTTTCAGAGTGCTAGGCAGGAGCTTAGAGGAATCCATGGCTGCTGATTGTTGGGACAAGGTTTGTGAAGTCAGGGTATTTGTAAAGTTTTGAAATTTGCAACACCTGGCTTTTTCTGACGAAGATTGTGAACAAGCCATAGCCCTAACAAGCTAATTAAGGTCTGAGACCTTGGTAAAAATTATCTGATAGCTCAAATCTCTTGGGGTTCCCAAACTTTTGCAGGGTGCTCTTTTCCTTTTTTTTCCACTCTGAAATTGTAAAAACAAAAATAATTCACTAATCTTGCTTAATATGTTGAAAAGAATGTTTCATCTTTAACTTTATGACTTTTGGAGATCAGTTCATCTTCCACTCAGTTAACTATTCAGAATAACAGAAATTTTGACCGGGGTGCCCAAACTTTTGCCTACCAATGTATATACGGTGCGCAAAAGCACTGGCGAGAAAATCCTTCAGTACTGCTGCAGGCCTGTTACACAGGTTGTGTGAGAGTGAAGATGAAGTCGATGAAACCCAGAGGAGATCAAAGTGCTTATTGACAGTGACTTGCTAGCTGTAGAAATCAATACCTCTCTATATAAAATTCAGTGTGCACATGTTGTTCTCACTGGGCAAAAATTTGCACAGCACAAGGTTTTTGTGCACGCTGGTGATTACAAATTGGAGGGGACATTGGTGGGAAGGTGGGGAGACCTCCAGTGTCCCTGATGTCCTCACCTACAAGATGTGCATCCAGCTGCAGCTTGTAACCCGGCACTTTAAGGAGTTGGATCTTGAAATGGATGAATTCCGGATCAGCCGGGAGTGGGAGGGGGTGATAGAAATGACAGAAAGAGAGGTGCAGGACACAGGAAACTGGGTGAGAGTCAGGAAGGGGAATGAGGTTAAACAGCCATCGTAGAATACTCCTGTGGCCATCCCCCACAACAACAGGTGGACCACTTTTGAAACTGTTGGGGGAGGGATTATCTGGCAGAGGTAAGTCAAAGATGTGATAGGGGATTCGATAGTTAGGGGAACAGAACTAGAAGGGGACTAATATCCTAGTGGTAAGGCTTGCAAGTGCTAGTGGGGGATTTAAAGTTGCAGGCAGGGAGGGAGCCAGAATGACAGAACAGATAATGGAGGGGGTGAATGGAATTGAATTGACTTTAATACTTATATCCTTCATATACATGAGCAGTAGAAATATTTACATTATATCTCTGTCTAAATGTGCAATGTGCAATTTATGGTAATTTATAATAAACAGTATGTACAACAGGACAGTCAAATAACATAGAAATACAGTTGTATCAGCATGAATTAATCAGTCTGATGGCCTGGTGGAAGAAGCTGTCCCAGAGCCTGCTGGTCCTGGCTTTTATGCTGCGGTACCATTTCCCAGATGGTAGCAGCTGGAGCAGTTGGTAGTTGGGTTGACTGGGATCCCCAATGACCCTTCGGGTCCTCTTTACAGCCCTGAATAGTGGGAAGTTCACATCTACAGATGCACTGGGCTGTCCGCACCACTCTCTGCCGAGTCCTGCAATTGAGGGAAGTACAGTCCCCATTCCAGGCAGTGACACAGCCAGTCACGTGCTCTCAATTGTGACCCTGTAGAAAGTTCTTAGGATTTAGGTCCCCATTTCAAACTTTTCAATGCTCTGAGGTGAACGAGGCACTGTTGTGTTTTTTCCCACCACACAACCAGTATGTATGGACCATATATTATGATATTGTAGCCATTGCTGGGACTTGGTTCCAGCCAACAGTCTGAGGAATATAGAGGAACAAATCTTTCTCCAGTGATCACAGTGAAACCCATGCCAAGAAACAAAGGTTGATATATTAAGTGATTTTAATTTTCCATATATTGACTGAGACTCTCATACCATAAAAAGACTGTTGGGGTAGAGTTTGTCAAATGTGCCCTTAATCGGGACGTAGAATTCCCAATGTAGAAGTTGCATATGCAATTGCGTGTGCAATAAACTATCAGGAAATGATCCGGGGCTGTTGACAGAAATTAGTGATCATAATGCCATGAGATTCAAAGTAAATATGGAAAACGAGAGGTCTGGACCATGGGTTGAGATTCTAAATTGGAGAAAGCTCAATTTTGATGGCGTCAGAAAAGATCTGCCAAGTGTGGATTGGGACAAGCTGTTTTCTGGCAAATTATGATAATTATATAATTTTACTAATTTGATAATTTATGATAATTACCATAATTAGTTGGTGAGTGGGAGTTCTTCAGAAGTGAAATTTTGATGATGTAGAGTTTGTACGTGCCTGCAAAACTAAAAGTTGAAAGATAACTGGTGCAGGGAACCTTGGTTTTCAAGAGATATCGAGGCCCCAGATATTTTGTTCCTCTCAATGCCTCAGACTGTTGGGTGCTACAATATCATAATTCCACACCGTGAGCTTATCTGACAATTTTTTCAGTTGTCTTCTCTTGGTTTCTAAAAGCTTCCCAATAGTTTCTGCTCTTTTGGTTGCCCCCTCTTTGACTTTTATGTTGGCTTTGGCTTCTCATTTCAGCCACGGTTGTGTCCTCCTGCCTTTCCAATGCTTCCAGTTCTTTGGGATATATCTACCACGCACCTCCCGAGTTGCTCCCAGAAACTCCAGCCATTACTGCTCCGTCGTCATTCCTACCAGATTCCCCTTCCTGTCAAGTTTGGCCAGCTTCTCTGTCACAGAAACATGGAGAAGGTCAGAACAGAAACAAGCCCACTCTGTACGATCAGAATGGTAATCTATACGGGAGACAAAATAGATGGGGGAGGTTTAAAATAGTAGTTTAGCATCTGTATTTGCACAGGAGATGGACACAGAGTCTATAGAAGTGAGGCAAGGCAGCATCAACTTCATGGACCCTGTACACATTACAGAGGTGGAGGTGTTTACTGTCTTTAGGCAAATTAGCGTGGATCAATCCCCAGGGCCTGACAAGTTGTTCCCCAGGACCCTGCGAAGGACAAGTGCAGAAATTGTTGGGGCCCAAGCACAGATATTTAAATCATCCTTAGTGACAGGTGAGGTACTGCAGGATTGGAGGACAGCCGATGTTGTTCCACTGTTCGAGAAGGGCTCTAAGGAGAAACGAGAAAATGTTCCGTTTGTGAGCTTGAGATCAGTAGTGGGAAAGTTATTAGACCATATGTGCAGGAACCGGATATATAAGTATTTGGATCGATTTGGACTGATTAAGGATAGACAACATGGTTTTGTGCATGGTAGGTCATGTCTGACCAGTCTTATAGAGTCTCTCGAGGAAGTTATCAGGAAAGTGGATGAAGACAAGGCAGTGGACGTTGTCTACATGGATGTCAGCAAGGCACTTGACAAAGTCTCATATGGGAGGTTGGTCAAGAAGGTTCAGTCATTCAGCATTCAAGATGAGACAGTAAATTGGATGAGACTCTGTCTTTGGGAGAAGCCAGAGTGTGGTAGCAGATGGTTGCCTCTCTGACCGGAGGCCTGTGACTAGTGGTGTGCCACAGGGATCAGAGCTGGATCTGTTGTTGTTTGTCATCTATATCAGTAGTCTGGATGATAAGATGGTTAGGGATCAGCAAATTTGTGGATGAAACCGAGACTGGGGATTCAGCGGACTGCGAGAAGACTATCATGGCTTGCAGTGCAAACTGGACTAGGTGGAAATATGGCTTGAGAAATGGAAAATGGAATTCAATGCAGACAAGTGCGAGGTGTTGCATGTTGGTGGGACCTACCAGGGTGGGTCTTACACAGTGACTGGTCGGACATGGAGGAGTGTTGTTGAGGAATGGGATCTAGGAATACAGGTCTATATTTCACTGAAACTGGGGTCACAGTTCAATAGGGACGGAAAGAAAGATTTTGTCACATAGTCCTTCATAAACCAAAGTACTGAATGGTATGTTATGTTGACTATGTACAAGACATTGGTGAGGCCTAATTTGGAGTATTGAGTGCAGTTTTGGTCAGCAACCTACAGGAAAGATGTAAAGACTTTGAAAGAGTTCAGAGAAAATTCACAAGGATGTTGCCAGGTCTGGATGACTTGGGTTATAAGGAGAGATTGAACAGGCCAGGACTTTGTTCCTTGGAATGTAGAAGATTGAGGGGAGATTTGATGGAGTTATATGACTATTTAGAGGTTTATAGATAGGGTAAAAGCAAGCTGGCTTTTACCACTGAGATGGGGTGCGACTACAACCAGAGTTAAGGGTGAAAGGTGAAATGTTAAGGGGAACATGAGGGGAAACTTCTGCCAGGTGAGTTTCCAAAGAGATCACCAGCTCGTAACCCAGCATGGATGGAAAGCGTGTAGGGGAACCGGCTGGATTCGAACTCAGGACCTTTTGTCCCGAAGTCTGGCACTGATGCCACTACGCCACCAGCCAGGTCAGGAGATATTGACATGGCATTGAAACTGTGGCACTTTAAATTGCCATTACTTAAAGGAAAACCCTAGCTGCGCATCAACAAAGGCTATTTATGTGAGAGAGTTTCTGTTACTGTGGGGCCAGATATCCTTTCAGCTCAGTGGGAAGAGGGAATAATTCAAATGGACAGAGTCAAACAGAGCCAAGTCACAGATTGGAGATGGCATAAGTGCCCCATTCTTATAGAGCATCAGAGAGTTTGAGGGTCGTTCCAGATACCAGCACTGTGCCCAGTTAGAAGGAGAATTCGCGCTCCAATGTGTTGAACTTTACTGTAACAGTGTGATGTCAGATCACACCTTGGCAACTCAAGTGATCTCATCTCAAATGTTGTCCTTCACCCACTGATGGATTTTTAAATCTTTTTACAGGTTAAAATGGACAAGGAATTTGTCTATGGGAATTCAAATACAACACACCAGTTGTGCTGTCTCTGTCTAGATATTTATGGAGCAAGAGATTCAACCAGCCATCCTTCCTGCTCAGACTGTGGGGAGGGATTCACTCGGTCATCTGACCAACTGACACGTCCGTCATTTTACACAGGGGAGAAGCCGTTCACCTGCTCAGACTGTGAGAATGGATTCACTCGGTAATCTCAACTGAAGGTTCACGTTGGGCAAGGTCATTCATCTATTCTGTGTGTGGGAAGGGGTTCAGTCGGTTTTCCCACCTGTGGACACAACAGTCAGTTCACACTGGTCATCTGCTGAATTTGTGGGGATGGATTCTCTCGGTCATCTGGCCTAATGGCTCACCAGCGAGTTCACACCGGGCAGCGGCTGTTCGCCTGCTCAGAATGTGGGAAGGGATTCACTTGCTCATCTAAACTGAAGGTACATCAGCGTGTTCACACTGGGGAGAGGCCATTCACCTGCTCAGACTGTGGGAAGGGATTCACTTGCTCATCCACACTGAAGGCACACCAGCGAGTTCACACTGGGGTGTGGCCGTTCACCTGCTCAGAATGTGGGAAGGGATTCAGTCAGTCATCTGATCTACAAAAACACCAGCGAGTTCACACTGGGGAGAGGCCATTCATCTGCTCAGACTGTGGGAAGGGATTCAGTCATTCATCCACCCTACACAGTCACCAACGAGTTCACACTGGGGAGAGGCCATTCACCTGCTCAGAATGTGGGAAAGGATTCAGTCATTCATCCACCTTACAGAGACACCAGCGAGTTCACACTGGGGAGAAGCCATTCACCTGCTCAGTATGTGGGAAGGGATTCACTCAATCATCTGATCTACAAAACCACCAGCGAGTTCACACTGGGGAGAGGCCATTCACCTGCTCAGTCTGTGGGAAGGGATTCACACAGTCGTCCAAACTATTGGCACACCAGTCAGTTCACACTGGGGAGCGGCCGTTCACCTGCTCAGACTGTGGGAAGGGATTCACGCTGTCATCTAATCTACTGAGACACCAGCGAGTTCACACTGGGTAGAGGCCGATCACCTGCTCAGACTTTGGGAAGAGATTCTCTTGGCCATCTCCACCAAATGTGCATGATTGTCAAGTCAAACTTGAGTTTCAGGAAGGTATTAAGAAAGAGCAAGAATTCACTGGCAGAGAGGACGGAACCTACTGCCTGAGGGTGGTTTCTGCCCAGAACATTTGGGCGGACCCCGCAGCGTCACAGTGACAGTCCGAGAGCAGCGTCACAACCCGCGGTAAGATGCCGAACTTTAAATAATTGTTGAGACTGTTTCAGGGAAAGGAGCACTGCTGTCACTGTGTTTGGGTTAACTCCGCCATCGGGATCATCGCATGCAGGCACTTCTTGAAAACGGCGCAAGGCTTACGAAGAGCTCGCAAACGTTCGAGAGAGTTCACCCAGTTTGGAACCATAACGATCCAGTAAAGAAACGGAGGTGCAGGTCCGAAATCGTCTCCGAAGTCCGACAGGCAGCCAGTTTTTCACCTAATCCTCATGCTAAGTTGATTGCTGATGCTACTGCCTTATGACTAACCTTGACTCGATTAATAACTGACATGACTGATTATTTATGACTACTGACTAATAACTAAGAACTATGAACTGCCACACTTGCAAAAATAAAAATAAAAAAAGGAAAAAGAAGGAAAGTTGTTTGGTCATTGAATGGAATCCAGTTAAAACCTTTGGGTAGGCGTATTCAGTCCCTTTCAAGTGGGGAAGCTGCACATGTTCAAAGGGAGCAGTGAAAATTCTGCTTGACAAAACTGTTTGACTCGGAAACTGTTTGACCAGGAAACAGAAATCTGGGAGCTTTGAGCTGGAACAGCAAGAGCAATAACCTGGAGTCCTGAAAAAGGAAGGGAATCAAGTTCAGATAAAACAACATCAAAGCATCACTAAAAAGTTGTACTCTCGCCTGTGAGCAGCCTGCAGAGGGAATCAAACATATCTGATCAAGCTATTGGGAAATAAGTAGAGCAACTCAAGCTAGAGAGAATGACAGCAAAAAGATTGTTTTCTCACCTGTCCAACAGCATTACCAGGACCTATGAAGACATGTCTGAAGAGGAGCTCAGAGTGAGTTTCAATAAACTCACAATGGAAGCCAATGATAATGCGGAGGCCGGACTCACTGCAGAACGGGAGGCGGAGCTGAACACAGAGAAAGTAACTGAACAGCAAAAAGACGGCAAATGAGTGTGAGTTGAAACTAAAGAAAATCAGAAGGCTGATCCAGGATACTCTTTGGACCAACTTTGGAAATGTTGAGTTGCTCACAGCACTACAAGCAGCAGAGGATGAATGTGAAGACGTCGCTGCTGTACAACCCGATGGCCACCAGGAGGCGTATGTCTTCATGTTTAACCACCTGCAAGGACTAGTAATGACAGCAAAGGAGTTGGGAACGATGGATCCCGCCAGGGGATCGGAAGCACCTTCAGAGTCGCCTGAAGGGGCTCGAACTCCACGTCCCCAAGTTGGTTTCCAAGAAGGCCCACTTCATACAGGCAAGGAGAGAGGAGGATGCTGAAAGACTAACACTGACGGCGTTGGGCTTTTCCTCCAATTTTCCCACGCCAGCCATCAGACTGAAACCGACGGCCCTTCCCAAGTTTCCTGGCAGCAATTGTGATTTTCACAGGTGGAGAAAGGACTGCGAAGCACTGAGAGAAGGACTGAGAGCCGACCGGTTCAAGAGAGGTGAAAAAGTTTCAACTGCCGGACAGTCTTGACGACAAAGTCAGAAGAGACCTTCGCCTCAATACTTATAAAACTGCAGATGACATCTTCCGTTTTCTAGAAAACCGCTATGGAAATTGAGCGTGGAAATCGGAAGTGGGATAGTATCGGCGCAGCATGCGAGCCAAAATGTGGTGGTTGCGGCTGCGGAAACTGCCAGCCGGGCGGCAAAGGAATGACTCTTGCTGAAGAGAGGGAACTTGTATACAAATTCATATAAAATCAAAGCAATGGTGATAAGGGAGAAAGAAAGGCACGAACATTGACTTCTCTAACTTCCGTTAATGCACCTCCTCCCCTTCTTACCCCATCCCTGACATACTTAGTTGCCCATCACTCTGCCTGTTCTCCATCTCCCTCTGGTGCTCCCCTCCCCCTTTCTTCCTCCCTCGGCCTCCTGTCCCATGATCCTTTCCCTTCTCCAGCTCTGTATCACTTTTGCCAATCACCTTTCCAGCTTTCAGCTTCACTCCGCCCCCTCCGGTCCTCTCCTATCATTTCGCATTTCCCCCTCCCCCTCCCACTTTCAAATCTCTTAGTATCTTTCCTTTCTGTTAGTTCTGACGAAGGGTCTCGGCCTGAGACGTCGACAGTGCTTCTCCCTATAGATGCTGCCTGGCCTGCTGTGTTCCACAAGCATTGTGTGTGTGTTGTTTGAATTTCCAGCATCTGCAGATTTCCTCGTGTTTGCACAATATACGAAGGATACTTCACATTATGGATCATATATACAAAAAAATAAAATCAAAGCAATAGTGATAAGTGTGTACGCTGAAAAGGCATTTGATTCGGTTAATTGGAATTTTCTTTACAGAGTTTTACATAGATTTGGTTTCCATAACAATTATTAAAACTATACAGGCACTATATGATAACCCTACCGCTAGGATTAAAATCAATGGATATTTATCAAATAGTCTTACCCTGGAAAGGGGCACAAGACAGGGTTGTGCATGGTCAGCACTACTCTTCGCATTATATCTGGAACCATTAGCTCAATACATCAGACGAAATGGGGAATTACTAGTAAAGGGACAGAGCATAAATTGGCTTGTTACATGGATGACATTTTGATCTATCTAGGGCAACCAACATACTCTTTACCTGATTGATGCAATCCTTTGAACAATATGGTCAATTATCAGGATACAAGATCAACACAGATAAAACCCAATTACTTTCATATTACTATAGCCCACCAAGAGAAATTGAAAGTTGATACCCCTGGGCATAGCAAACAGAGTCTTTCAAATATTTGGGCATCATTATGCCAAAAGATTAGACATCATTATCAGAATGTAATTATCAGCCTTTATATAAAAAAAACATTAAGGAATATATAGCAAGATGGAACCTGATTCCTTTCTTTTAGTTTCAGTTCAAGGATTGAGTCTATTATAATGAATATACTGCCCAGACTGTTATAGCTCTTTCAGCCCCTACCAATAGAGATTAATCAAAATCAATTCCATGAATGGAACAAGATGTTATCAATGTATATTTGGCAAGGTAAAAGGCCTAGAGTTCATCTCAAAACTTTGCAATTAGCAAAGGAAAAGGGTGGATGCGGCCTAACTTCTCTTCGAGGTTATTACTTTGCAGCACAGTTGAGAGCTGTGATGTGCTGCAGCAACCCATCATATGACGCTCAATGGAAAAACATTGAGGAGTGGGTACTTCCATTCCCCATACAAGCAATTTTGGCTGATAATAACTTGCAAAGGTACATAAATACTATTGATAATCCATGGGTGAAATTGACTCTTAAAATATAGAAAACTGCTATAAAAGAATATAACCTAGAGGGAGATACCGCAATTCTTAAATGGTGTGCATATGACTCGGATTTTACACCAAATAAATTGGATGCTAGATTTAAGGACTGGACAGCTAAAGGAATAACAGTTCTTTGCAACATAATGAAAGAAGGAACACTGTTCAGCTTTGAAATGCTGAAAGAGAAACATTTAGAAAAACAAGATTTTTATCAGTATTTATAGATGCGACAGTATGTTAATAGGATGCTTAAAATTGTAACCAAGGCAAGAACATGCATGATAGAGCTATTTAGAAAAGCATATAATTCAGATAACGGTAGTAGAATTATTTCAAGCATGCATAAGGGTTTGTCAAATCTTAAAACATATTTGACTTCATACATTAAAACAAAATGGGAGAAGCAAGGAGGGATAATTATATCTGAGGAAGAATGGACAATAATATGGAGGTATCAATGGAAGTGTACCAGTTCTCAGAAATGGAGGGAGTTCGGATGGAAAAACTTGATAAGATATTTTATTACACCCTCCCAGAAATCCCATTATGATATTAACCTCGCTGTTTGCTGGAGAAACTGTGGAAATCGAAATGCAAATCATTATTATATTTTTTGTGACTGCCCTGTTATCAAAGACTATTGGAGGGGGATACACAATGCCCTACATGGCATCTTTAAATGTGAAATACCCTTGAGGAGTAAGACCATATATTTTGGATATATACCTCAAGAATGGTTGAAAAAAGATAAATATTTAATGAATATATTGTTGGTGGCTGGTAAAAAGACTGTTACTAGGAAATGGTTATCACAGGAGAGCCCAACTTTAAATGCATGGATAGAAGTTACAATGGACATTTACAAAATGGAGAAGATAATCATAATCTGGAACAATTTGATTCACACTGGGAAAAATTGTTTAACTACATAATGCCTCATAGGCCTGATTTTATTCTCACAAATCAATGAATATGTTGTTAAAAAAAAGATCACTCCCTACTTGTACATAGTTTTTTTTTCCTTTTGCTTGTTTTTTCTTTCACTCTTTTCTATAAGTGTATACCTCAGAAAAAATTCTATGCGGAGATTTGTGGCATATATGATTATATGATATATATCTACAATGTCTGAAATACATCTGGAAATGTTTGATGATGAACTTCAATAAAAAAACAAGAAAAAACAGATAAAACTTTTAAGTATATATTTTTATCAAAAATGAACAGGATTCATGTTCATGTGTGTATATGCAATCGTGATAAGAAATACAGACCAGAACACGTACATGAGAGGCCAACTCAGAATAATAAATCATCACTCGGGAAGAAAACATGAACCAGTGGAATGAGTATGACCCTCCATGCGAGACATCCCAACAATCTGAGTAGACTAGATGGGGACAAGGAAGCCTTGAGCACCTGACTGAGAGTTGGAGACCTCTCCCCAAAAAACAAAGGGGTTCCCTGCAGAAATACAGGACAAGATGTTTGACAAAAGGGGGGAAAACATCAAAAATACATGAAATATTAACAAATGAGGCAGTTAGCGCAGAAAATGCCAGAGAAATCAGACATAATCCAACACGTTCCAGGATCCTGCAGCAGATTAACTCAATCTGATTATTTACAAAGGTACAAACAAATGGCAAATATCATTCACCAAAATCTTGCTTTAAAATACAAACTCATGAATGCCCTCCATCACTTCATAAAGGTACCATAAATTCAAGCCCGATACAGTTTTGGAGTCAAAATCCTGCAAATTAGATGATAATCAATACATTATTTCAGACAGTACAATCCATAAAAACCATCCGGATATAATATTACAGGTTAAACAAACAGGAACAACTCCCCCAACAGATAAAACCATTCCCAACACACGCGTGTTCCTCGACCAGTGGAGCACCGCACCCCAGGTGTTGTTTGTGTCATCAGTCAACCAAATTATTTTCTCTTGTCAATCAGCTTCCAAATGTTGCTACTCTGTCATTCGTTGCCACACCCTGCTGCTGATTCCCTTCTCATCATACGTTCTTACCTCGACCATCGTCCAGAGCCCCAAACTCTGCCCTGTACAGACTCGCCTCTGGTTTCTGACCCTGCTTCATTGAACATTCAACTAATCATTTCCCATTCTGCTTTCAGTCTTCAGAGAACAGTGGCGTTCTCTAACAACACTTTAGAAGCAGGGAAAGTGACCCATAATGTGGAAATGAGTCGTGATTAAGGAGTTTAACTCCCGATGTCATTCTTCCTCATCCAGAGATTAGAGGGGTGAAGAACATCTCAGACAGAACTGCAGTCAGCTCAACTTCTTCAGTCAGTAGAAAATTAAAG
Organism: Hemitrygon akajei; assembly: GCF_048418815.1. Lineage (NCBI taxonomy): Eukaryota > Metazoa > Chordata > Chondrichthyes > Myliobatiformes > Dasyatidae > Hemitrygon > Hemitrygon akajei. The sequence continues at coordinate 5,575,990 of NW_027331936.1, read as the reverse complement.
GGAAACCTCTTCACCCACAGAGTGGTGACTGTTTGGAACCCATCACCACAAGGAGAGTGAGAGGGGGAAAACGGGAGGATTTAAAAGGACTGTTGTGGAACAGAATCACTGGGTCCAGCTGGCCTGAGTTGACTCTCTACTGTACACTAGGTGTGTTGTAAATTCACCAAGACAGAGTTTAAAATAGAACTGATTTATTTGTCTCAGGTCCAGAATATTAAATTCCAGTCCCATTAAAGGTGAATTTGCAGCAGAAGAAACTCCTCTCATGCCCAGTGACCAGGGTGCATAACTGGGTGTGGTGAGCAGCAGCAATAATTGCAGAGTTCAGCACCGACAGTCACTCTCGAAATTGCATTCAGCAATGGTGATGGACAAATATCCAGCAAGCAGCTCATTGAAACTTTCTCCCAGCGTGAACCCGGTAGTGTGTCACAAGTATAACAATGTTTAGGTTACGACTAGAGATGACAGGGTTTTGGAGTGCGGAGCTATCCAAAGAGAGAAATGTTCTTTCTTGTGAGTTTGTAAGAGAGATTTTGTGCTCTTTTGCTGGGGAGAGATGAGAAAACGTGAATGGAGAGAGTGGACCCTTTTTCTTTTTTTTTGTTTCCTTTACTAACCCTATAGTCAAAGTAAGAATTATAAAGCTCAATCATTTAATCACATATTGTGTACTGTTTTGTATTTCAGGGTACTGATTTGTTACAGGGGACACAACACACAGCACCCACCTGAACAAGATTTCTTCAGTTTGGCCGGGCTGCGGGTCTATCACCCCCTATATTAAGCAGAAAGCCAAAGCAAGAGTTACATAAGGTTAGATTAAAGGACACTCAGGCTGTTTACAAGAAGGGTCAGAGCCGTCTCTATTTCCTGAGGAGACTGAGGTCCTTTAACATCTGCTGGATGATGCTGAGGATGTGGTGACCAGTGCTATCATGTTTGCTGTTGTGTGCTGGGGCAGCAGGCTGAGGGTAGCAGACACCAACAGAAACAACAAACTCATTCGTAAGGCCAGTGATGTTGTGGGGGAGGAACTGGACTCTCTGACGGTGGTGTCTGAAAGGAGGATGCTATCCAAGTTGCATGCCATCTTGGACAATGACTCCCATCCACTCCATAATGTACTGGTTAGGCACAGGAGTACATTCAGCCAGAGACTCATTCCACCAAGATGTAACACTGAGCGTCATAGGAAGTCATTCCTGCCTGTGTCCATCAAACCTTACAACTTCTCCCTCGGAGTGTCAGACACCCTGAGCCAATAGGCTGGTCCTGGACCTATTTCCACTTACCCCTAGACATTGATAGAGCTTGTTTCTTATTATTGATTATTATTCCTACACTTCTATGTTTATTATTGCTAACCTGTTTTATATGTATATTTGCATTATTGATATTGTTTTGCTTATTTTACTAATAAACACCTTTAGCTAAAGTGATTTGATTACCAAATTGGGGGGCTGGTGAATCGGGATCGATTTCCCTTATCTGATCTGGTTGTGTGAGAAACCAGAAAGACAGGCAGCAGAAATGGATGTTGACGAGTTTCTGTTAAACCCTGTGGGTTTAAAGAAGGCTAAAAAGTCTGAGTTGTGGGAAATGGTGGAGTCCTTGGAACTCAAGGAGGTTAAGAAAGGGATGATGAAGGCAGAGATACAACGTAAGATAGCTGAACATTGTCACGATGCAGATATTCAAGGCGGAGTTGTTAGAACACTTTCCTGTAGGGAAAGGGGAGGTCCAGTTACGTCTGGAAGAGAATTAAGTTGGAGGTGGAGGAGGCAGTAAAACAGCGACAGTTTGAGAGGGAGAAATGGTAACACGTGGATAGCGGGGCAGACCGTGGGGAAAAGTTTAATGTTAGTCAGGAGATTAGGTCAGTACCTCCATTCGAGGAGACGGACATTGATCGGTACTTCTTGCATTTTGAAAAAGTGGCCGCGAACCAGAAGTGGCCTAGAGATAAGTGGGTGGTGTTGTTACAAAGTGTACTTAAAGGGAAGGCTCAACGTGCATACGCAGCATATATGTCTGATTTGGTTAAAAAGGAATGCAATCCTTTTGGGTCAGATGGACTTGGTTCAGTGAAGAAAGGGTTAACCTTGGCACCAGAGGAAAATGAGGATTCTCAGTCACTTGTGTTAAAAGTTAGTGATGAGATAAAAGCTGGTGAGATGGATGTTATTGAAGATACTGAGGGAAAAAGTGTTACTGGACTTTTGAATAAAGTAAATGTAAAGTCAGGTTTGGTTCCAGGACTGTTGTGCAAAGGGAAGGGATCATTAATTAAACAATGGTTTGTTAACAAGGTGTTTGTTTTGAAACTTAGGATGCACAACTTGGTGATGTTGCTCAAGTATGTGATTTGGAGAGGCAGAACTTGAAGTGTTGTTTTGGCCCAGAGAGACCATCTGCTAGTGTCATTAAGGAAATTAATCAAATTAAAGATCCTGAAGATAAAATTAATGACCTGCTTAAAATTAATGAGTGGTGTGGAAGTTCAGAAAATGGGCTTAGTTTAGAAAACATTGGTGATAAGCTTTGTTTTCTGGACGAAGCTTGTGAAAGTTAAAGACAATATCATAGTAGGTTGACTGAAAGTTAAGTTTAGAAGTAAAATAGAGATTACTATTTGCACGAACTTCTGTAATGTACTACATTATAATCACTCATGTATTGGTTCACTCTTTGTGATATACACCTAAGCTAAGAATTAACTCCACTGTAGAAAAAGAATTACTGTCACTTATCCTGGCATTACAGCATTACAGCATTTGTCCAGCACAGAAACCAGTGATAGTTTATACTGATCACAACCCCTTGGTATTTTTGACAAACATGAAGAATAAAAATAGACGGTTATTAAGTTGGAGTCTGTTGTTACAAGAATATGATATGAAAATACAACATGTAAAGGGAAATGATAATGTAATTGCTGATTGTTTATCTAGGTGTTAATTTGAAAGTATATCTGTGTTGTCCTTGTAGTTAAAAACCAGAGAGAGAGAGAGAGAGAGAGAGGAAGAACAGAGGTAGAGACATCTGCTACAGATAAGAGAGAGAGAGACGACTGATTTATGTATTATGGCTTCTTCACTGATGGAAAGGTAAACAAAACCTTTTGCTGCAGGGACACTTCTTTCCTCGTTAACATTCCTGAGGAGACATCAGGAGTGGCCTAGTTTGATGGACATAGACATATTGAGTTGATGGATGGCTGATACCCAGTCAGTGGGGATAAAAGGCGGGTCTGGGGAGACACCCTCAGACACAACAGTGGTCACTGAAAGAGTGTTGTGCACCCACAGGAAGGTGGGGGCTTCGAGGACCGAATCAGGAGATCGGTCACAAAAGCTCACAGTGTGACGGCAGGGCTGGTGGGGGCTTGTGTGTGTGTCCACTCATGCCAGAGTGACGAATCCACCACAGAAGAACAGTCCAGCTGAGAACGGAGGGGTCATAACCGAATGACCACAATGGTACAACGGCACAAGAAGACAACAGAAGGTTTGCCTGCTGCAGCGGCCCAATCTCATGCTCGCTCTCGCTCTCTCTCTCCCTCTCCAACAATTGCAGCACAGCAACGGTACCTCAGCATGGACGAACTGAACTGAACTTTATATTCTCTTATGACTAGTCATTTACCCCTAGACATTCATAGAGCTTGTTTATTATTATTGATTATTATTCCTACACTTCTATGTTTATTATTGCTAACCTGTTTTATATGTATATTTGCATTATTGATACTGTTTTGCTTATTTTACTAACAAACACCTTTAGTTAAAGTACCACCAGACTCCAACGTATCCTTCCATTTCTGCTGGTCTGTTAACCCAGTTACGGGGTACGTAACAGCATAATTTACTTAGTATTATTTAATTATTTATGGTTTCATATTGCTATATTTCCTATTCTTGGTTGGTGCGACTGTAACGAAACCCAATTTCCCTCGGGAACAATAAAGTATGTCTGTGTCTGATTACTGAGTGAATTGCTTACCACATTCACAGCAGGTGAACGGACACTCGCCGGTAAGAACTCAATGATGCACACTTGGTTGATTTGGCTGAGAAAATCTTTTCCCGAAGTCTGAGCAGGTGATCAGCCTCTACCCAGTGTGAACTCGCTGATGTACCTTCAGTTTAGATGACCGAGTGAATCCCTTCCCACAGTCTGAGCAGGTGAATGGCCGCTCCCCGGTATGAATTCGCTGGTGTGCCAGTAGGTCGGATGACCGAGTGAATCCCTTCCCACAGTCTGAACAGGTGAATGGCCGCTCCCCGGTGTGAACTCGTTGGTGTGCCAGTAGGTCGGATGACCGAGTGAATCCCTTCCCACAGTCTGAGCAGGTGAATGGCCTCTCTACAGTGTGAATTCGCTGATGTACCTTCAGTTGAGATGATTCAGTGAATCCCTTCCCACAGACTGAGCAGGTGAATAGCCACTCACCAGTGTGAACTGACTGGTGTCTCAGTAACTGAGATGACCGGGTGAATCCCTTCCTACAGACTAAGCAAGTGTACAGCCTCTCCCCAGTGTGAACTGACTGGTGTACCTTCAGCTGGGATGAGCAAATGAATCCCTTCCCACAGTCTGAGCAGATGAATGGCCTCTCTCCAGTGTGAACTCTCTGATGTACCTTCATTTGGGATGACCAAGTGAATCTCTTCCCACAGTCTGAGCAGGTGAATGGCCGCTCCCCGGTGTGAACTCGCTGATGTACCTTCAGTTGGGGTGAGCAAGTGAATCCCTTCCCACAGTCTGAGCAGGTGAACGGCCGCTCCCCGGTGTGAATTCGCTGGTGTGCCACTAGGTTAGATGACCGAGTGAATCCCTTCCCACAGTCTGAGCAGGTGAATGGCCTCTCCCCGGTGTGAACTCGCTGATGTACCTTCAGTTGGGATGACCGAGTGAATCTCTTCCCACAGTTCGAGCAGGTGAACGGCTGCTCGCCGGTGTGCCATTAGGGCGGATGACTGAGTGAATCCCTTCTCACAGTCTGAGCAGGTGAATGGCCTTTCGCCAGTGTGAACTGACTGGTGTGTGAGTAGGTCGGATGACTGAGTGAATCCCTTTCCACAGTCTGAGCAAGTGAATGGTCTCTCTCCAGTGTGAACTCTCTGATGTACCTTCAGTTGGGATGACCGAGTGAATCCCTTCCCACAGTCTGAGCAGGTGAATGGTCGCTCCCCGGTGTGAACTCGCTGGTGAGCCATTAGGTTAGATGACAAAATGAATCTTTCCCCACAAATTCAGCAGATGACCAGCTTCTGCCCAGTGTGATCTGACTAGTGTGTCACAGGTGGGAAGACAACTGAATCCCTTCTCACAAACAGAACAGGTGAATGGCCTTGTCCCAGTGTGAACTTGCTGATGTACCTTCAGTTGAAATGACCGAGTGAATCCTTCCCCGCAGTCTGAGCAGGAAGGATAATCGAGTGAATCCCTTGCTCCACTTCTTAAATATCAAAAGAGGCAGCAAAACGTGTGTGTTGTGTTAGACATTCCCGTAGACGAATTCCTTGTCATTTTTAAACTGTAAAAAGATTTACAAAATCCATCAATTGGTTTAGAACAACATTTCAGCTGAGATCACTTGAGTTGTCAAGGTGTGATCTGACATCACACTGTTACAGTGAAGTTCAACCCAATTTGGAGAGAGAAATGACCTTCTAACTGGGCACAGTGCTGGTATCTGGAATGACCATCAAACTCTCTGATGTTCTTCCTGTCTCTATAAGAATGCGGCATTTCTGCCATCTCCAATCTGTGACCTGGCTCAGTTTGACTCTCTCCATTGGTATTATTCCCTGTTCCCACTGAGCTGCATGGGTGCCTGGCCCCACAGTAACTGAAACACTCTCACACAAATAGCCGGCAGAGCATTCCAAACACCCACCACTCTCTGTGTGAAAAACTTACCCCTGACATCCACACGGTATCTATTTCCAAGCACCTTAAAACTATGTCCCCTCGTGTTAGCCATTTCAGCCCTGGGAATAAACATCTGGCTGTCCACACGATCAATACCCCTCATCATCTTATACACCTAAAAGTGCTCTAAACATAAAGAATGAAATTATACATTGCTTTGAGTATTTGTCAGAAGTATACAACATTATAAGGGTAAAGATGGGGTAAATGGAAGGAGGATTTTCCACTGAGGTTGGGTGCAATGATAACCAGAAGTCATAGGTAAGTGGAAAAGTTGAAAATTTAATGGGAACATTTGGAAAAGCTCTTTACTGAAATGGTTGTGAGAGTGTGGAATGAGATGTCAGCACCAGTGGTGAATATGAGCTCGGTTTCACAATTTAAAAGAAGTTTGGATGGGAGCCTGGATGCTAGGCGTATGGAGGATGATGGTCTTGGTGCAGGTAGTTGCAAAGCTTAAATGGTTTTTTTCAGCATTGACTAGATGGGCCAAATAGCCTCTTTCTGTACTGAACTTCTCCATGTTTCTATGTCAGAGAAGCTGGCCAAACTTGTTTGGAAGGGAAAAGGTAGGAGTGACAATGGAGCAGCAATGGCTGGAGTTTCTGGGAGCAATTCGGAAGCTGAGTGATCGATGCATCCCAAAAAAGTGGAAGCATTGGACAGGCAGGGGGACACAACCGTGGCTGAAATGAGAAGCCAAAGACAACATAAAAGCCAAAGAGAGGGGAAACAAAGGAGCAAACACTATTTTGAAGCTTTTAGAACCTAACAGAAGACAACTAAAAAAAACTCAGATGAACGCAGGACGTGGAATTATGATATTGTAGTCATTAATGAGTCTTGGCAGCACCCAACAGTCTGAGGCATTTAGAGGAACAAAATATCCGGGGCCTCAATATTTCCTGAAAGTCAAGTTTTCTGCACTGGTTACGTTTCAACTTTTATGTTGTTAAGCACATACAAACTCTGCACTCTCAAAATTTCACTTCTCAAAGCCTCCCACTTACCAAGTACTCCTTTTCCAGGAAACAGCCTGTCCCAAACCACACTTGTCAGATCCTTCCTGATACTATCAAAATTGACCTTTCTCCAATTTTGAATCTCAACCCGTGGTCCAGACCTCTCTTTTTCCATCTTTATTTTGAATTTCATGGGATTATGATCACTAATTTCTGTCACCAGCCCTGATCATTTCCTAACAGCTTAATGCACACTTCTACATCAGGAATCTTACATACTGATTAAGGGCACATTTGAGAAACTCTACCCCATCTACCCCTTTTACACTATTCGAGTCCCAGTCAATACAGGTAGTCCCTGAGTTACGAAGTCCGACTTACGGACAACTTGTACTTACGAACCGAGGAAGGAGAACGCAGTCCGCCATTTTAAGTCATTGCCATTGACACTGTGTTGAGTGTTTAACTTTGTATTGGGCTTAAATTTTTCTTAGTAAGATTTACCCTGACCTCACACCCCCCTCCCGCCATTCCTGTCAGCTGGTGGCGCAGTCAGCTCAGCACCGGGCTAGAGAACGGAGGTTCCCGAGTTTGTTTTAGTGACAGACTGCTCCCGTGCCGGGTTGATGTCGATCCAGTGACTCCCGTACCCTCCATGCAGGGTTGGTGTCGAGCTCGCAACTCGACCTCGTAAAAAAAAACACTGCCACCTCCAGTTTAAATTCCCACACAGAATATTGTGCAAGATCAAATACCCAGACCCAGCACAACCCCCAGTCCCATTTAACCTGTCTCAGTGTGGTGCAGTTCAGGACCTGGGGAATTTAGTGCTGCAGTTCTTAGGACCCAGTGGACCTCGGGAGCTGGCGCAGGTCGGCACCCACCGCCTGCAGTGTTTCTGTTCCATTGACAGGAAGCGATCGCATTTGAAAATAAAGTGCGAATAATAAAGCGTTTGGAAAGAGGTGAAATGCCATCTGTCATTGGAAAAGCGTTAGGCTACAGACGGTCAACTATCGTAACACATCTAAATGATAATGGATAAATTGAGAATAATGGAGCATGTGAAAGTCCCTGCCATGATGAAAGCTACAATTATTACTAAGCAACACGATAGTTTAATTATTGGAATACTTACATTTCTTAACTGTTTTATATGCATAGAAAAGTAAAATATATACTATATACTAAGACAAATGTTTGACTAACTGACGCTAAATAATATCGGATGTACTTGTTCCGACATACGTACAAATCTGTCTTAAAGATTGACTCAGGTACGGAACTCATATGTAACCCAGGGACTGCCTGTATATGGAAAGTTAAAATCACTTACTGAATCAACTTTTGTTTCTCGGCATGGTCTGCAATCTCTCTACAAATTTGTTCCTCTACATCCCTAAGACTGTTGGGTGTAAACAAGTTCCAATAATGAGTACAATATCATAATTCCCTTTCCTGAGCTCATCTGGCTTTCCTACGATGCTTCTTGCATTGTGACATACACAACTCAGCACATTCATCGTACCATGCTCAACCATGACTTCAATGTTTGTCTAAATGAGACTCACCAAACTTTCTCCTGACTGAGTCAATGGAAATTCTAAGTCAGAAGGGTTCTCTCCAGTTGATGCTCTCAATCCTCGGGCTGGTTCACTTGTTGCTGTTCCCTTCTTCAGCTGTGGTTTGCTTCCAGTTGGGGTATTTCTTCCAATAGACCTCTCACCGCAGGTCTAACTTTAACCAGAGAGATAATAAAGCACATTAACAATAAAAAAGGAGAACCAAACATTTCTGCTTAATGTTACTAAGAACAAAACTCACTGGAAGTTAAAAGTTGAATGCAGATATAATGATCTCAGTAAACAATCTTTTATTGTCCGTCACATGTCACAAAATAATATGGGATAAGGAGCCATCATTCAGTCAGGAACAGAATTAGATGATTCAATCCATCTGGTCTGCCCCACCATTCAACCCTGGTTGATTTTTATTCCAACACAATATTCCTGCCTTCCTCCTGTAACCCTGCAGCTACTTAGCAATCTGGAATATATTAATCTCTGTCATAAATATACCCAAATGGCAGCCTCAACCAACCTCTGCTGCAACAAACTCCACAGATCAGACATCTTTTGGACAACACGTTTTTTCTCAGTTTTAAAGTTTCTCATCTTTATTCTGAGATTGTGCTCTCATATCACAGACTCTCTGTCTAATGGAAACCACCTCTCCATGTCCACTGTAACCAGGCTTTTCAGCATTTGGTAGGTTTACTTAACCATACATCCCTCCACCACCCCCACCGTCCCTCTGAACTCCATTGAGCATAGGTCCAGAACAATCAAATGTTCCTCACACATAAATCCAATCTTTCCTGAGATTATTCATGTGAACCTTGTTAGCAACAACTGTACTGAACACATTTCCAGGAAAACCAGACAAATTGCTACCAGGTTAATTTATAGGGAAAGTTGTGCTTTCTTCACTGTTGTACCAGCACAGAATGAGCCATTTCCATTCCCAGGTTAAATCAGGTCAATTTCAGGAAATATCAACCAGTCCAGGGTGAATGTAATAAAAAGAAGCTGCAATTACCAGAAATGCTCAGCAGGTAAGGAACAGCTGTGGGGAGAGGAACAAACATTACAATTCAGGTTAATAACGTTTCGTCAGAATGACTTCAAACATTTTCAGTTTTTAGTGCAGATCTCCCGCAACTTGAGATTCTGCTTGACTTGCACCGAGTGGCCAACAGGTGACAGTGAGAGGGGGGATTTCTAAACACAGTTTGAACACCAAACTTGCAGGTTTATTTTTACTGCTGTAAACACAGAAAAGCCCATTTACTCATAGCCACTCCTCAGATTAGTAGTCAATGCTTCCAAAGGAACTCCAGAAACAAACACCTGATCCTACAACAGAAGTACACACTTAACACCTCATAAGCCCAAGCAGCTCAATCCCGGGTCCTTTTTACCTGGATCAAAAACTGTGTTATCCCAGGACCAAACCTCACAATCACACAGCTGAATCTGCTGCTCACCGACCCTGAGAGTTTCACACATCATCCCTGAATCTGGGTAGTGCAGTCCGGGATTTCCCCACAACCAATGTGCAGCTGCTCGAAATTTCTGCTTCATTGCAGAAGGATGACCATCCAGCCCCTTCTGTAGAAACACTAACCAAAGTCAAAGCCATCACAGGACTAGAGTCCAAGCACCAACTCTCCCAGTACTCTTTGCTGACTGTAATATGATGAAGTGTGTCAGCCCGTCACTGTTCATAAACTAGCACCTCCACACCAATACACAACAGAACTGGTACCTGATGACCCTCTGCCATTCCAGCTAACAAAAAGTGATTTTGGAAATAACTCAGTGAGGTCAAAGGTGTAAAAGAATAGTTCACAATGAAGACAATGGTTAGAAGGACTGCTGATATATATCACTGAAAAGGTGTGATACAGGGTGGACCAAGGTTGACCCAGATAGTTGATGCATATCACTGAAGCTGGGGGGAGAGAGACTGGACAGAGGTTGAACAAGATGGGCAGGGAATGAGCAGATGGAACCAGATGGGAGAAGAGATCAAGGACAATCACTGATGGTTCTCCAGCAATATGCAGATACTGAATTAATGGTACATACTACTGTATAAAGGATTCTAAAATGACAAAGTTAGAACAAACAGTAAGAACTTTGCCAGATATACTTTGATCCTCACCGTATTTTTATCAACAAGCTTTCCATCCGGACACTTCATGCTTTTTATGGTAACTACTCTGCTCATGACTGTGAGGATCTGCAGAGACCTTTGGATCCAGATCAGCACATCACAGAAACCACTCTCCCCCCTAGACTTCCCAGTCCCTTGGTAAAGCAGGCATTTAAATCAAAGATGCCCACAACCTGGGACGTTCTCCTTTCTCACCCACCCCAGTCCGGGAGAAGACACAACAGCCACAAAGCTCACGGACAAATGTGAGGAGCCTTAGGAAACGAGACGAGTTGGGGGAAGTTAACGGGACTCAGTGGCCAACATCAGATTTCCCCAACACAACATGTGATCTTGCATCACAAACCGGAGGGCGGGAGAGTTCTGCAGGAGAAAGCCTTATGTGACCTGTCCGTGGGTCACCCATTTCAACTCTGCAGAAATAGACAGCCTGGGCTCCAGTTCTGGATCGTTCAATGCAGATTAAGTGAAGTCGACACATTTCTGACCAGCCCAAATAATCAGAAAATAAATGAGTAATTGGTCCTCAGTTTGGGGCTCACGGATCATCAGATCTCCCCGCTCGGGATCGGTCTCAATACTCAACGATGGGAAAGCGATATCTTTGGCCCACAGACTGTGATCCGACCCCTGGCTCCCCCACCCAGGAGGCGAGGACACCTTCCCCGATCCCACAGACAATCCACTTCAGCACTGAGCGGAAAGGAAAACACCGCCCAGCCGGAGTCTGTGAACATGAGCAAAGGGATTGTTACATCGGCGGTTAAATGGGAGGGGCAAACAGGATCACGTGACTGGTGGGATCTCCCACCCCAGGCAGAGTGTCTAGCTACCCACCACTTTGTGGAAAGAGACAACCTTACCACTTACATCTCATCTCACCTTAAATGTATTAGACATTTCAACCCCCAGAAAAAATATATCATCTGTCCACTCAGATTCAGGTTTATTATCACTGGCGTGCGTCATGAAATTTGTTAACATTGCAGCAGCAGTTCAATGCAGTACATAATATAGAAGAAAAAATAAAATAATAAAAATAAATAACTAAATCAATTACAGTATACATATATCTGGGACCATTGCTTGTCGTGATTTTTATAAAATGACCTGGATGAGGAAGTGAAGGGATATGTTAGTAAATTTGCTGATGACACAAAGCTTGGGGGTGTTCTGGATAGTGTGGAGGGTGTTAGAGGTTACAGCGGGACACCGAAAGGATGCAAAACTGGGCTGACAGGTCGCAATTGGAGTTCAACCCGGATAAGTTTGAAGTTGTTCATTTTGTTTGGTCAAACATGATGGCAGGATATAGCATTAATGATAAGACTCATGGCAGTGTGGAGGATCAGCGGGATCTTGGGGCCCAAGTCCATAGGACACTCAAAGCTGCTACGCAGGTTGACTCTCTGGTTAAGATGACGTATGGTGCATTGACCTTTATTAATCGTGGGAATGAGCTTAGAAGCTGAGAGGTAATGTTGCAGCTATACAGGACCCTGGTCACACTCCACTGTGCTCAATTCTGGTCACCTCACTACCGGAAGAATGTGGAAACCTTCGAAAGAGTGCAGAGGAGGTTTACAAGGATGTTGCCTGGATTGGGGAGCATGCCTCATGAGAATAGGTGAGTGAACTCGGCCTTTTCTCCTTGGAGTGATGGAGGATAAGAGGTGACCTGATAGACGTGTATAAGATTATGAGAGGCATAGGTCGTGTTCAAGGGTTCAATGTCCATTTGGAAATCAGATGGCAGAGGGGAAGAAACTGTTTCTGAATCACTGAGTGTGTGCCTTCAGGCTTCTGTAGCTCGCTATCTGATGGTAACATTGAGAAAAGGGCAGCCCTGGGTGCCGGAGTTCCTGAACAATGGACGCTGCCTTCTGAGACACTGCTTCTAATCCTCCGGTAATCTTATAAACATCTATCCAGTCTCACTCCAGAGAAAACAACATAATATTGTCCAAAGTCCCGTTATAGCTCATGCCCTCTAATCCATGCAGTATCCTGGTAAACCTCTTCTGCGCCCTCTCCAAAGCCCCGACATCCTTCCGAGAATGGGGGCGACCAGAACTGTACGAAACACTCCAGATGTGGGCTAACTAGTTTTTCAAAGCTGCAACACAACTTCATGAGTTTTGAACTCAGTGCTTCAACTAATAAAGACAACCATGCCATTTGCCTTCTTAACCACCCGATCAATCTGTGCAGTCTCTTTCAGGGAGCGATGAACTTGGAGTCTAATATCCCTCTGATCATCAACACTGTTCAGGGTTTTGCATTTAACAGTGTACTGTCTCATACATTCGACCTACCGAGCTGCCAAGAGGATCATCACTAATCAAATCTCACTGAGATTGCTCAGGTCCTGTTGAATTCATTGCCAAGTGCACAAGTACGGGAAGGTACAGGTACAGAGAAACACTGACTTGTGGCAGCATCACAGGCAAGTACATTCAGATAACACATGGAGCATAAATTGTACAATTCTCTGTCAGTAACAATATAGAAACATGTTTTACTTCATCCTGCTAATAGGACCAGAACATCGGGCTGAGTGGCGGCTCATCTCAGACGGTTCGGTGTGAAGGTATCACAACCCGGACCGACCCCGGCAGATTCTGTGAAGGAAGCGAGGCGAGGCCGCCAGTTCGGGAAAGTTCATCCCCTCCCCCTTCAGGTTTCACCGATCACCTTGTGTTTCTCTCTCCCTCCCCCACCCCTACCTTTTATTTTCCAGTGCTGCCGAAGGGTTTCGGCCGGTAATGTCGACTGTACTCTTTTCCTGGATTCTGCCCGGCCTGCTGAGTTCCTCCAGCATTTTGTGCGCGTTGCTCGCATTTCCAGCAACTGCAGATTTGCCCTTGTTTGAGTTTGGGAAAGTTAACTCACCACCCAACGTCAGACCTCCCCGCTCGGGACCGGCTTCAATACTCACCGAAGGGAAATTGTTGGTGTTGCCCCGCAGAGAATAATCCGCCTCCGGCTCCCCGTCCAAGGGGGCGAGAACCCCCTCCCCATCCCGATCTCACCGCCGTCCCGCTTTCACAAAGAACGAAAAAAAACACCGCCTTTCCCGGGAATGTGAGCATGCGCAATGTGCTTATTGCGTCACGGGCGTTGGGCGGAGCCTCGGAAAATGCTGACGATCTGCGGTAAAACAGGATCACGTCAGTGACTCGGTGACTGTTCCTCCCCCTTGACATATTGCCCGACCCACGGCCGCATTTCCCAAATTATTTCATTATTTCCCTATATTATTTCCATATTTACACCAGACACGTATTTAGTTTTTCCCTCCATATCTTCCCCGATCCCTTTTCAGCCACCCCCAGGTCACAGAGTTCTCAGGGTTATAAATTCGATTCCCATCCCATACCGACACACAATTCAGACCCACACAGGAAATGTGCAGATTTCAGTTAAATCAGTCGATGTTTATAAACACTTAATTTATTAGCCCAGCCGTTAAACCGATAAAGCTCGAGCACAGCAGCACGTGGGTGACGTAACACACCGCACCCGTCAGGGCAGATCCCGGTGTGGGAAGCCCATGTGTGACGTCAGGCGAGTGGGGGGGAGCTGTGTGACGTCACCTGTGGGGGAGCGCTCGTATTTAAAAGCACTTTAATGGATTTTTCGGTGGGACAACAACATTAATCACGGGTTTCATCACTGAATCCCGTGTTGTGGGATGTGAAGTCCCCTGTTATGTGTCCGGCTGTGCCGTGTTGTTGGTGGAGTGGGCAGCGTGGTGTTTGTCTCGATTCGGGTCACAACACCAGAATTGCCAGCGGGGTCCACACACAGTGTATTAGTCAACAGAAAACCTCTCGTCCCTACAGTCTTTGTCTCCTGGTAAACTCAACACCCTGACAGTGTGGACCATAGATACCCCTGCCTCTCAGAGTCAGGGAATCACTCAGACAGCTGATCGCTGAGAGGAATTTTATTTATTGGTCATTAAAGTTCACCCAGATTCGTTTGGACGGATTTGATGTGGAGTTCGGGGTGTCACAGTGAAAGGGCCGGACGGTCGAACTCTCTCCGTTGTCCAAACATCCTTCCAGGTGAGGCGACACTTCACCTGTGAATCTTCCGGGGTCGCCCGTTGTGTCCGCTGCTCCCGACGTGGCCGCCTCGACACTGGTGACACCGGCTCCTCCGCAGTTGTGTGGGGTAGGGTTGTTTTTTTTTTGGGGGGGGGGGAGGGCTGTCGACGATATTGTTCCCTTTTGTGCGGGAGGGGTGGATTTTGGGGGTTTGATGATCGGGATGCTGTCTTTTTGATGCGGGGGTTGAGGTGGGAGTTTGATTTTTCTCTCTGAACGACTTTCATGCTCTTTCTTTGTTTCGTGGTTTTCCGGAGAAGAAAAAAAAGCTCAAGAATTGTTTACGGATACCTGCTTTGATAATAAATTAACCTTTGAACTATCCGCTCCGAGCGGGACTTCCTGGTGTCCAAACATTTTCATTCCGATTCCCACTGGGGAATCTATTGATGTTGAAAATGATCATAACATGATAAGGAACGGCTACAAGTGGCACATGCAACTCGTTCATTATCTGATCCAGAAACACGTTGTGCCCAGATTGAAAAAGAATTGCTCAGCATTTTGTTTCCTTGTGAGGCATTTCATCAGTTTGTGTCAGGGCAATCTTTTAATATTGAAAATGATCATAAACCTCTGATTGCATTGTTTTATGCGGGGGGTGGGGTGGGAGTGTGGTTTTTCCTCTGATAGATGCTGCCCGGCCGGCTGAGTGGTGGTGTCAGTGACCTCTGTATCAGAGAACAACACGGGTTTCTACCTCCTCCTGTGAGATATAAATGTCCTCACAGTGGATTCGGTTCAGCTGGCATATCTGGAGTTTGCAAAGGGAAAGGGAATAGGGAAGAGGCTGAGGAGAGAGTTTTAATCAGCAAACCATCGTCCGGGATGGAGGGGTACAGGAGCTGTCTGATAGATCGTTTTACAGTGATTGTATTTTTAAATAATCTCACAGACGGTGACTGAGGAAGAGGCTTGTTGGTGGAGGATTCCCGGAGGTGAGCAGGTCAGACACGGTATCAGGAGACTGACAGTGATGTGATTTCCTGTGTCACGGGTACAGACAGTCGTCTCAAGTGAGGAGTTTGTGTGGAGATGCGGCTTCCCTGGAGGTGGAGGAAAGAGGACACACCAACAGGTGGAACCAGCTGTGAGAGGACATGGTTTGTCAGGTCTGACGACGAGCTAAAAGTACCATAACCTTCAGACTGAATCAGAAAACCATTCTGAGGGTATTTGAAATGTCAGAAGCAGGGGAGATGTGATCCCATGTCTCCATCAGACCCTCAGTGAGATGGCTCCAGTTATAACGTGCAGGGATGAAAGCACAGTGTTTGGAGTCTGATTTAATCACTGATTCTGACACAGTGAGAGGGTTAGTTTTGCTGTGAGGCAGCAACATTAATGGAAGAAGACACAGAAACTTCATCAATTGCCAGTTGTTTAGCAGAAGTGATCAATCTCTATGCTACCTTGACAGAAACTGATACTGACAGTGGTGACAAAGGGGTACAGTCTGGTTTATTTCAGGTTGGAGAGGGGTGTGGAGTCCGGAGTGGAGGATCACACAGCATGGAAACAAGCCTTTGGCCGGCCATACCTGTTCTGACCATCCACTCACTGTCTGCACTGGTCCCATTTATCAGAACTTGGTTCACAGCCGACTGTATCTCGGCAGTTTCAATGCTCATCCTCTTCGTAAATGTTGTGAAGGGACCTGCCTCCACCACCACCTCGGGCAGTGTGTTCCAGATTTCAGCTACCCTCTGAGTGAGAAATCTCTTCCTCAGATCCCTCTAAACCTCTTCATCCTCTGCTTAAATCCATGCCGTCTGATGGTGACACCTCTGTCCCAGGATCGTGGCCGATATGGGCATCAGTGAGGCCTTTGATAAGGTTCACATGGTAAGTTGCTGTGGAAAGTCAGATCACATGGGATCCAGGGAGAGCTGGCTCACTGGATACACAGTTGTCTTGATGGTAGGAAGCAGAGAGTGATGGTGGGAGGCTGTTTATTGGGCTCGAGGCCCCGGCCTAGTGAGGTTCCCCAGGGTTACACCCCATTGCTCTCATTATTCATTGATATTTAAATATATTTCCATTTGCACAGTTGAATTCTATGCTTCACTTGATCTTTCATTGATCCTGTTATTATTCTAAAGATTTGCTAAGTGTTCCTGTAGGAAAAACTATCTCAGGGTTTTATGTGGTATGTGACTATATAAAATTTCTGTACTCTGATAATAAAATTTACTTTGAACATCAACCATTGCTACTTGACATCTCGATCAATAATCTGGTTAAGAATATACAGGATATGGGGAGTAGGTTTGCAGCAAGTTCAAACAATTAGTTTTTCTCAAACATATTATGTATAATCTCTCTGATCTGTTTCCCTCTCCACACTCGACCACCCCTCCCTTTACTGTCTTCCCTCTCTGCCCCATCCTCCCTCTCACCCTACCATTGGACAAAAGTTCAGGGTGAAAGTGAATTATTTTCAGGGAATCTGAAGGGGAATTCTTCACTGGGAGGTTGGTGAGAGGGTGGAATGAGCTGCCAGTGGAACTGGACGATGTGGGTTTGGTTTAGACACTAAAGAGGAATTTGGGTGAGGACTTGGATGGGAGGTGTATGGGGGCTCTGGTGCAGGTAGCTGGAAATGGGCAGTAACAACAAAAACAGGTCGGCATTGACTAGAAGGGCTGATAGGCCTGTTTCATTGCTGCTTGGCTCTGTGATTCTAATAATATTGTGATTTGTAATTTCCACAGTAAGTACATTGCTACTAATGTCTGAACCCAGAAATTTGCCCAAACAGGAATTGAAAGACTCTTGGCTGGCTACAAAAAGTGTCTACAAGCTGTGATACTTGCCAAAGGGGGTGCTACTGAACATGTAGGGTACCCAAACATTTGCTTCTGGCCCTTTTCCTTTTTTTGTTATTTTCAAACTGTAATAGATTGAAATAAAAATGTAATCTTCCTTAAATATTAAAGAAATGTGTCATCTCTAACTTTATGCCTTTTGGAAATCAGGTCGTCTTTTACTCGCTGATCTATTCACAGTAGCAGACATTTTGACAAGGGGTCAAAATCAAGGAAAATCATTGGGAAAATCAGATCGCTACTGGAAGAGTGGATTGGGAAAATCAGGTCGGCAATGGATCTCAAGAGAGTGAATTTCTAGAATGTCTACGAGACGGCTTTTTAGAACAGCTTGTTGTTGAGCCCACTAGGGGATCGTCTGTACTGGATTGGGTATTGTGTAATGAACCAGAGGTAATTAGAGAGATGGAAGTGAAGGAACCCTTATTGATGACAACATGATTGAGTTCACTGTGAAATTTGAGAAAGAGAAGCTGAAATCAGATGTGTCGATATTTCAGTGGAGTAAAGGAAATTACAGTGGCATGAGAGAGGAACTGGCCAAGGTTGACTGGAAAGGGACACTAGCGGGAAGGACGGCAGAGCAGCAGTGGCTGGAGTTTATGCAAGAAGTGAGGAAAGTGCAAGACAGATATATTCCAAAGAAAAAGAAGTTTTTGAATGGATAAAGGATGTAACCGTGGCTGACAAGAGAAGTCAAAGCCAAAGTAAAAGCAAAGCAGAGGGCATACAAGGAAGCAAAACTTAGTGTGAAGACAGAGGATTGGGAAGTTTTTTAAAAAACTTATGAAAGGAAAGTATGAAGGTAATTAATAGAGAAAAGAAGAACTATGAAAGAAAGATAGCAAATAATATCAAAAAGGATACTAAAAGCTTTTTCAAGTATATAAAGAGTAAAAGACAGGTGAGAGTAGATATAGGACCAAAAGAAAATGATGCTGGAGAAATTGTAAATGGAGGTAAGGATATGGCGGAGGAACTGAACAGACTCCATGTGTGTATATGCAATTATGATAAGAAATACAGACCAGAAAACTTAAATGAGAAGCTGGCTCAGAAAAATAAATCATCACTCTGGAAGAAAACATTAACCAGTGAAATGAGTATGACCCTCCATGGGAGACATCCCAATGATCTGAGCAGATAAGATGGTGACAAGGAAGCATCGAGCACCTAACTGAGTGTTGGAGACCTCTTCCCAAAAACAGAGGAGTTCCTTGCGGAAATACAGGACGAGGTGGGTAACAAAAGTAAAACAAATCGAAACTTCATGAAATACAAACAAACAAGGCAGTAAGTGCAGAAAAGGCCAAGAGAAACCAGACACAATCCAACACATTCCAGGATCCTGCAGCAGTTTAACTCAATCTGATTACTTACGCAGGTACAATCAAGTGGCAAATATCATTCACCAAAATCTTGCTTTAAAATACAAATGGATGAATGACCATGGTAACTTCATTAAGGCACCCTAAATTCAAGCCTGATTCAGTTAAGGACATAATCCACCAATTTATATGATAATCAATACATTATTTCAGAAAGGATAATCTCAAGTAACCATTTGGATATAATATTACAGGATAAACAAGCAGGAATAACTCCCTCAGTAGGTATAACCATTCTCAACACACACATGTGCCTCCACCACAGGCATTGTTCGTCAGTCAGATAACCAAATTATTTTGTCTGCCAATTAGCGTCCAAATACAGGACAAAGTAGTTAACAAAAGAAAAAAAATGCAGAATACTTGAAATATAAACAAACAAGGCAGTAAGTGCAGAAAAGGCCAAGTGAAACCAGACACAATCCAACACTTTCCAGGATCCTGCAGCAGTTTAACTCAATCTGATTACTTACAAAGGTACAATCAAGTGGCAAATATCATTCACCAAAATCTTGCTTTAAAACACAAACTCACGAATGCCCTCCATCACCTCATGAAGGCACCATAAATTCAAGCCTGATCCAGTTTTAGAGTCAAAATCTTACAAATTGTATGATCATCAATACATTATTTCAGATAGGTCAATCCATCTGGTTATATTACAGGATAAACAAGCAGGAACAACTCCCCCAATAGATAAAACCATTCCCAACACACGTGTTCCTCAACCAGTGGAGCACCTCACCACAGGTAGTGTTTGTGTCATCAGTCAGATAACCTAATTACTTTCTCTGTTAATCTGCTTCCAAATGTCATTCGTTGCCATGCCCCGCTGCTGAATCCCTTCTCCTCATCATACGTTCTTACCTCGACCATCGTTTAGAGCCCCAAACTCTGCTCTGTGCAGACTCGCCTCTGGTTTCTGACCCAGCTTCGTTGAAAATCCAATTGATGGTTTCCCACTCTGCTTTCAGTCTTTAGAGGACAGTGGTGTTCGCTAACAACACTTTAGAAGTGGGGAAAGTGACACATAATGTGGACATGAGTCGTGATTAAGGAGGTTAACTCCCAATGTCATTCTTCCTCAGCCCAGAGATTAGAGGGGCAAAAAACATCTCAGACAGATGTGCAGTCAGCTCCACTTCTTCAGTCTGCAGAAAATTCAAGGGAAACCTCTTTGCCCACACAGTGGTGACTATTTGGACCTCATCCCAGGGAGAGTGAGAGGTGAACAACAGGGGAAGATTTGAAAGATCTGTTGTGTAACAGGATCACTGGCAGGGTTCAGCTGGCCTGAGTTGACTCTCTACTGTATACTAGGTGTGTTATAAATTCACTAAGTACCGGAGACAGTGATTAAAATAGAGCTGATTCATTTGTCACAGATCTAGTCCCATTAAAGGTGAATATGCAGCAGAAGAAACTCCTCCCATGCCTGGTGAGCAGCAGCAATAATTGCAGAGTTCAGCACCGACAATCACTCTCGAAATTGCATTCAGCAACGGTGATGGACAAATATCCAGCATGCAGCTTATTGAAACTTTCTCCCCAGTGTGAACCCGGTAGTGTGTCATAAGTGTAACACACTGTAAGGTTTCACTGCTAATGTAATGGCCTCTCTGTAACGTTTCACTGCTGAGGTAGTGGTTTCTCTGTAGCAGCAATGTCGAGGTTACAACTAGAGATAACAGGGTTTTGGAGTGCTGGGCTATCCAATGACAGAAATGTTCTTTCCTGTGAGTCTGGATGAGAGAATTTCATGGGCTTTTTCTGGGGAGAGATGAGAAGCCACAAATGGGGAGAGTGGGCCCTATTTTTTATTTACTTTACTAACCGTATAGTCAAAGTAAGAATTATGAATCACATATTGTGTACTGTTTGTTATTTTCGGGTATTGATTTGTAACAGGGGACACGGCACAGCATCCACCCACATTTGGCCGAGCCAGGGGGCTATCACCCCCTATATTAAGCTGCTAGCCGGAGTGAGAGCTACATAAGTTTAGATGACTGAGTGAATACATTCCCACATTAACAGGAGGAGAACGGCCTCTCCCCAGTGTGAACTGACTGGTGTGTCAGTAGGCGAGATGATTGAGTGAATCCCTTCCCACAGTCTAAGCAGGTGAACGGTCGTTCCCCAGTGTGAACTGACTGGTGTGCTTGTAGGCCAGCTAACTGTGTGAATCCCTTCCCACAGTCTGAGCAGGTGAACGGCCTCTCCCCAGTGTGAACTCGCTGATGTACCTTCAATTGAGATGACCGAGTGAATCCCTTCCCACAGTCTGAGCAGTTGAACGGCCTCTCCCCAGTGTGAACTAAATGGTGTGCTTGTAGAGTAGCTACCTGTGTGAATCCCTTCCCACAGTCTGAGCAGGTGAACGGCCTCTCCCCAGTGTGAACTCGATGATGGACCTTCAGTTGAGATGACGAAGTGAATCCCTTCCCACAGTCTGAGCAGGTGAATGGCCTCTCTCCAGTGTGAACTCGCTGATGTACCTTCAGTTGAGATGACCGAGTGAATCCCTTCCCACAATCTGAGCAAGTGAATGGCCACTCTCCAGTGTGAACTGACTGGTGTGTCAGTAGGGAAGATGACAGAGTGAATCCCTTCCCACAGTCTGAGCAGGTGAATGGCCTCTCGCCAGTGTGAACTGACTGGTGTGCTTGCAGGCTAGATAACTGTGTGAATCCCTTACCACAGTCTGAGCAGTTGAACGGCCTCTCCCCAGTGTGAACTGACTGGTGTGCTTGCAGGCCAGATAACTGTGTGAATCCCTTCCCACAGTCTGAGCAGGTGAATGGCTTCTCTCCAGTGTGAACTCGCTGATGTACCTTCAGTTGAGATGACAAAGTGAATCCCTTCCCACAGTTTGAGCAGGTGAATGGCCTCTCTCCAGAGTGAACTGACTGGTGTACCTTCAGTTGAGATGACCGAATGAACCCCTTCCCACATTCTAAGCAGGTGAACGGCCACTCTCCAGTGTGAACTGACTGGTGTGCTTGTAGGTTAGCTAACTGTGTGAATCCCTTCCCACAGTCTGAGCAGTTGAACGGCCTCTCCCCAGTGTGAACTCGCTGATGTACCTTCAGTTGAGATGACGAAGTGAATCCCTTCCCACAGTCTGAGCAGGTGAACGGCCTCTCCCCAGTGTGAACAGACTGGTGTGCTTGTAGGCCAGCTAATTGTGTGAATCCCTTCCCACAGTCTGAGCAGTTGAACGGCCTCTCCCCAGTGTGAACTTGCTGGTGAGCCATCAGGTCAGAAGACCGAGTGAATCCTGCCCCACAACTTCAGCAGATGACCAGTCTCTGCCCAGTGTGAACTGACTGGTGTGTCCACAGGTGGGAAGATGACTGAATCTCTTCTCACCCACAGAACAGGTGAATGGCCTTGTCCAGTGTGAACTTGCTGATGTACATTCAGTTGAGAAGACCCACTGAATCCATTCCCACAGTCTGAGCAGATGAACGGCCTCTCCCCTGTGTAAAATGACCACTGTGCCAGTCGGTCAGATGACCAAATGAATCCCTCCTCACCGTCTGAGCAGGAAGGATGATCGAGTGAATCCCTTGCTCCACTTATTAAATATCTAGACAGAAACAGCAAAATTGGCGTGTTGTGATCGAGATTCCCGTAGATAAATTCCTTGTTTTTAGCCTGTAAGAAGATTTACAAAATCCATCAATGTGTGTAGGGCAACTTTTCATATGAGATCACTTGAGTTGTCAAGGTGTGATCTGGCAACACACTGTTACAGTGTAGTTCAACCCAAGTTGGAGAGAGAAATCATCTAACTGGGCACAGTGCTGGTATCTGGAATGACCATCAAACTCTCTGATGCTCTTCCTGTCTCTATAAGAATGGGGCATCTCTGCCATCTCCAATCTGTGACCTGGCTCAGTTTGACTCTCGCCATTGGTATTGGTCCCTCTTCCCACTGAGCAGCACGGGCTCCTGGCCCCACAGTAACTGAAATACTCTCACACAAATAGCCTGCAGTGCATTCCATGCACCCACCACTCTCTGGGTAAAATTCTTACCCCTGACATCCCCTCGGTATCTATTTCCAAGCACCATAAAACTATGCCCCCTCGTGTTAGCCATTTCAGCCCTGGGAATAAACCTCTGGATATCCACATGATCAATGCCCCTCATCATCCTATACACCTAAAAAAGGCTCTAAACATAAACAAGGAAATTATACATAGCTTTGGGAAATTGTTAGAAGTATACAAGATTATGAGGGTATAGATAGGGTAAATGCAAGCAGCTTTTTCCACTGAGGTTGGGTGGGATGACAACCAGAGGTCATGGGTAAGTGGGGAAGGTGAACATTTAATGGGAACATTTGGAAAAGCTCTTTACTGAAATGGTCGTGAGAGTGTGGAATGACATGTCAGCACAAGTGGTGAATATGAGCTCTGTTTCACCATTTCAAAGAGGTTTTGATGGAAGCCTGGATGGGAGGTGTATGGTGGGCGATGGTCTCGGTGCAGGTAGTTGCAATAGACAGTTTAAATGGTTTTTTTTTGGCATTGACTAGATGGGCCAAACAGCCTGTTTCCATATTGAACGTCTCCATGATTCTATGACAGAGAAGCTGGACAAACTTGTTTGGAAGGGAAAAGTTGGAGTGACAACGGAGCAGCAATGGCTGGAGTTTCTGGGAGCAATTCGGGAGCTGAGTGATTGACACATCCCAAAGAAGTGAAAGCATTGGAAAGGCAGGAGGACACAACCATGGTTGAATTGAGAAGCTTAAGCCAACATAAAAGCCAAAGAGAGGGCAAACAAAACAGCAAAAGCTATTGGGAAGCTAGAAACCAACAGAAGACGATGAAAGAAAATGTTCAGATGAGCTCAGGGCATGGATGATGATTAATGAGTCTTGGTAGCACCCAAAAGTCTGAGGCTTTTAAAGGAAGAAAATATCCGGGGATTCAATATCTCCAGAAAGCCAAGGTTCCCTGCACCAGTTACGTTTCAACTTTTACATTGTTAGGCACATACAAACACTATACCCTCAAAATCTCACTTCTGAAGGCCTCCCACTTACAAAGTACTCCGTTGTCAGAAAACAGCCTATTCCAATCCACACTTGTCAGATCCTTTCTGATACCATCAAAATTGACCTCTCTCCAATATAGAATCTCAACCCATGGTCCAGACCTCTCTTTTTCATCTTTATTTTGAATTTCATGTCATTATGATCACTAATTTCTGTCACCAGCCTTGGATCATTTCCTAACAGCTTATTGCACACTTCTACATTGGGAATTTTACGTACCAATTAAGGGCACATTTGACAAACTCTACCCCATCTAGTCCTTTTACAGTATGGGAGTCCCAGTCAATATATGGAAAGTTAAAATTACTTACTGAATAACTTTTGTTCCTTGGCATGGTCTGCAATCTATCTACAAATTTGTTCCTCTAACTCCCTCAGACTATTGGGTGCAACCACGTCCCAATAATGTCTACAATATCATAATTCCCTGTCCTGAGCTCATCTGGATTTCCTACGATGCTTCTTGCATTGTGATATACACAGCTCAGCACATTCATCGCACCATGCTCAACCATTTGATTGCTGACTCTGTCTGAGGTCTGAACAATATCTGACTGGTATCAAGAAAACAACCTCTCCCTCATTATCACAAAAACAAAGGAGCTGATTGTGGAGGACAGGAGGAGTGGAGACACAGATAAGGGTGTCACCCTGGGACTAGTGAACAACCGACAGCTTCCCCAGTTTCTGAACCCCCAGTGGTGGGCACTTAATCTGGACTCCACCACGTTTGAACCCCTTCCGCCAGTGGCCGACTCTCATGTGACTCTGTGCTATGACCCTACGGGGTGCTCATTGAGGAAAGCCAATATTATGCACGCCTCGAGCGAGAGAAGTTCCCAGTCATGGTGATTGGACAGGATTAAGGAAAAGAGGGCAGTGCATTACGGGCCGAAGTTCCGGATTTCCTTTGGTGACAGACAGGACTGGCGGCTCCCCATACCACCATTAGGGTTTGACCTGGGTTCAAGTCAAAGAGCCTAGAGTTCATTGCCTACATCCTGTCGAAACAAGCCTCCAGCACCGAGGGAGACTGGCAAGACTTGGCTGCGGGCCAGCTCTGATACTGGAAGGACTTTGAGGTGAAGACAGGACATCTGGTAAGACTCTCTTTTAATATTGATTGAACCCAAGACATTGCACACAATCTCTGCTCAATTTCAGGCAATGAAGTTGACTGCACCAACTGCCCCCCATCCAGATCACCATGAAAGGAGGACAGACTCTCCCATCCATTCCGCAATACCCACTCTAGCCCGAGGTAACGTTTCTTGAGGATGGAAGCTCTTTTGTGGATCCATCAGGAAAACGATATCCTGACTATGCGATAGTGACGGACAGTGAAGTAATTGAACAGGCCTCTTTTGAAGCAGCTGTCTCCACCCAGAAGGCTGAGCTGTTTGCTCCGACTCGTGCCTGTATCCCAGCAACAGACTAAAGTGGGAACATTTACACAGACTCCCGTTATGCATTTGAAATTGTACATGACTACGGGGCTCTCTGGGAACATGGGGATTCCTGACTTCTTCTGGCCACCCCATTAGTACTGCCACCTTTGTAAACAACCTACACAGTGCTCTACAGCCTCATCGAGTTTTGGCTATTATTAAATGAGCAGCCCACACCCACATGTCGACTGAGTCACTAAATGCAATTCTTTAGTGGATGAGACAGCGAAAAGTGCGGCACAATCCTCGGTAGTTGTAGTCCCCTCGGGTTCCTGTCAAGCAACCCTCCGTGACTTATGCAGAACAGGTTTGCCAGACATGAGGGAGGTATGTACTTTTCAGGGGGACGTCTCTGAGGAGGAGCGCAAATTGTGGTCCCAGATGGGGTGCCAGAAAGAACCCAACCTAGCTTTTTGGATCACCCAGCGGGACAGGTTTGTGTTCCTACACAGTTTTTACCAATATTGGTCAATCATATACATGATTTAACACACCTGGGAAAGGAGGGAGTAGTTGGTAACCTGTACCCTGCACATCGGGTAAGACTCCTTGCCAGGTGGACCCTTTTTGTGTCTACAAGTTGATTTTATTGAATTGCCTAGAGTACATTGCTATAGATACTGCTTAGTTATTATCGATGTGTTTAGTGGATGGATTGAAGCTATTGCAACTACAAATAATACTGCTATGTCTGTTGTGAAGTTATTATTATGGGAAATAATTCCCAAGCACGGCCTGCCAGAGAAGCTGAGCTCTCACAATGGCCCACACTTTGTGGTAAAAGTAAACGAAGGGGTACGTAACGAACTAGCTATCAAGCAACAATTCCATTGTGTACACTACCCATGGGCCACTGGCATAGTGGAAAGAGTCAATGGCATTCTGAAGAGTAAACTGGCCAGACTAACAGCGGAGACTGGACTCACTTGGTTGAAGGTCCGACCATTGGCCTGATTCCACATGAGGGTTACCCCACAGGGGAAAACAGGGTTGTCACCAGCTGAAATCATTTCTGGATGGCCCATGAAGACACCCTGGGGACTAAGACCTTGTGTACCATTGCTCCCAGAAAGTCTACCAGCAAAATTGGATATGCATACCCGAAGGGAAGAGATTGGGAAATATGTATGCCAACTAACCAAAATTTTCCAAGCATTACATTCACAGGTACAACAGGCTTACAAGGAAGAGAACTACCCCGCAGAGAGGAGTGACTATCCCACCACAAAACATGGGAATTTTGTCCTAATCCAGAACTGGGATTGAGGGAAACTCTGACCTCAGTGGAGAGGACCATATCAGGTGTTACTGACCACTCTCACAGCTGTGAAACCGAAGGGGCAATCTTGATGGCTACATTGAACAGACTGAAAATGTGTTACAGAAGGAACTGAGTAGAAGGCTCTCTTGGACTTAAGGAAAATGTATTCGTTGATAGTGGTCTTTGTGTTTTGTCTTATTGCTCAAACAACATCCGTGGGCCCCCATGTTAACACCTTTCTGTCTCTCTGTCACACCTATGCCAAACAGGCAGAACTAGGGGCCTGCTGGGTTTGTGCTGCAATTCCACAGCATGGTAAAACTATGATTCAAATGTCAGTAATCCTGCTCAATCAGAGTGAGGAACTCTCAGCCTGGGCTTTTTCAAATAACATCCGGGGAAGAGAGTGAGGAACTGTGGTCCAGTCAGAGATGACTGTGACTGTCAGTGTTTTGAGGGATGGTATCTCAAGTTCCCATCAAATGGAACTTCCTACACTGGGAAACATGCATCCTGGTCTTACTTGGAAGGTGCCCAGCAGCGGAGAGGAATAACAGATTGAGTGCTTTTGGATAATCGCTTTTCTCTCCTATGGAGTAGCCAGGAATTCACGAGAGATAATCAATTTACCTACAGCACTTGAGGAGCTGGCCACAACACTGCAGGGGCCCTGACAGAAACACAGGCCCAAGTAACAGAAATATCTACTGAAATGATTGCAATCTGGCAAACAGTCATGCAGAATTGTATGGCTTTAGATGTTATCCTAGCTGAGAAAGGGGGAACCTGTGCTATTATTGACACAGAATACTGCACCTATATCCCTGATGAATCTACTAACATTACATCCCTCTCCAAGTACACTGCCTAGGAGACTGACAGCATCTAGAAAGTAGGGCAGGATTTACACCGGTTCACTGAAGGGTTAAAATGGTGGTCTTTGTAGGTCAGTTCAGTAATACATGGAGCAGGATATTGCATTACGGCCTAATATTTGTCCATAACATTGTTATAAATACTGTTGTACGCTGTTTTTTCCCCACTGTTAAGTCAATGTAGTACTCGTTTGCTTTCCCTGCAAAAAATTACTGCTTTGTTGATCATGTAATGATCAAAAGGAGGGAATGATAAAATGTGTAAAAGGGTTAACACTTTGTTAAAAAATAGCAGCCTGTTTTTCTGAAAGAAACTGCTGATAATCAACAGATGTTCTAAGCCATGCTGAGCCATATTTCTTCTTGCGGGTAGCTAGCTAGGGTTTCAAGATGCTTATCTCCTTGCGCATTCACATCTAGAGATAGGATAGCTTCGGTCTGTTCTGTGTGTGTAAGCCATTATGACTGTTTTGTAATCTGTCTTTAGGGGCTCCAGCTTGTCATATAGTAAATAACTTTGGCTCCAGCCTTTCTTGTGTGGGGAGTATCTGGACGGATATATCTGTGGTGAAGGGGAATTGTTAGTCAGTTAGTGGATTGGGCGGGAACAGTCATCAACTGTTCCTTTTTGAGCGACTAACTGAGTAAGCCCGATGCTTGGAATAAAGAGTTTTTACTTATACAGTCTCTCAGTGACTTTATTCGGATTCGACTTCCACATAATGGGAGTGGTTTCAAAGGGCTGGGCTGCTGGATGCACATTACCAGACCTGGAGTGATTGCAACTGGGTCTGACAGAGGCATAACTGGTTCTTCTGGGCATGTTCAGTCTCACCCCAGCTATTTCCTACCTTCCTTTGTACAGGTACGTAATGTCTAAAGAACAGTAAATGAGACTCACTGAACTTTCTCCTGACTGAATCACTGGAATCTCCAAGCCAGTTGGGTTCTCTCCAGTTGATGCTCTCAGTCCTGGGGCTGGTTCACTTGTTGCTGTTCCCTCGTCTTCACTCGTGGTTTGCTTCCAGTTGGGGTTTTTCTTCCAATAAATCTCTCACTGCAGGTCTAACTTTAAATTGAAAGATAATGACGCAAATTAACAACAAAAAAGAGAACCAAACATTTCTGCTTAATGTTATTAAGAACAAAACTCACTGAAATTTAAATATTGAAGGCAAATATACAGTAATGATCTCAATGAACAATCGTTTATTGTCCCACACACGTCACAAAACGATATGGGATAAGGAGCCATCATTCAGTCATGGTAAGACATAAGCAACAGAATCAGATGATTTAATCCATCTGATCTGCTCCACCATTCAACCATGGTTGATTTTTATTCCGACACCATATTCCTGCCTTCCTCCTGTAACCCTGTAGCTACTTAGCAATCTTGAATATATTAATCTCCGTCATAAATATATCCAAACGGCAGCCTCAACCAAACCCTGCGGCAACAAATTCCACACTTCAGACACCTTTTGGCCAAAAGATTTTTCTCAACTGAATTTTAACAGGAAGCATTTGTATTCTGAAACAGTGCTGTTAGATCACAGACTCTCCGTTTAATAGAAACACCTCTCCATGTCCACTGTATCCAGGCTTTTCAGCATTCGGTAGGCTTACCTAACCATACATCCGCCCCACATCCCCCCACCGTCCCTCTGAACTCCATCGAGCACAGGTCCGGAGCCATCAAATGCTCCTCATACATAAAGCCGATCGTTCCTGATATTATTCATGTCAACCTTGTTATCAACACGCCACGTGATCTTGCGTCACAAAGCGGAGGGCGGGGGAGATCTCCGGCACACAGCCTTACGTGACCTGTTCGTGGGTCTCCCATTTCAACCCTGCGGAAATAGACAGCCTGGACTCCTGGTTTGAATCGTTCAATGCAGATTAAGTGAAGTCGGCACATTTTTGCCGAGCCCATTTAACTGGAAAATAAATGAGTAACTGGCCCTCAGTTCGGGGCGTACGGCCAACATCGGATCTCCCCGCTCGGGATCGGTATCAATACTCACAAATAGAAAAGTGATATCTTCAGCCTGGAGACAGTAATCCGGATCCCCAGCTCCCCGAGATAGGAGACGCGAAGCCTTTCTCGATCCCGCAGACTTCAGCACTGAGCGTTAGGGAAAACACCACATACCCGGAGACAGTGAGCATGCGCGAAATGTGTGGTACGTCACCAAGAGGGCGGGGCCTCAGAAACGGATGCGCAATGTTGCCCTCCTGCGGTTTAATAGGGGGGGGGAGGTAAACTGCATCATGTGACCCCCAGACAGATGTCCAGTTACCCACCACTCTGTGGAAAGAAGCAAACTTGTCGCTCAGATCTCCTCTCACCTTAAATGTATTAGACATTTCAACCCCCAGGAAAAATATATCGTCTGTCCACTCGGTCTACTCCTCTCGTAATCTTATAAACGTCCATCCAGTCTCACCCCAGCCTGCGCCGCTCTGGAGAAAACAACAGAAGTTTGTCCAACCAGGACGGGCAGCATCCGTCGAAACGAGCAGTCAACGTTTCGGGCCGAGACCCTTCGTCAGTCCTGACTTCCTCCAGCGTGTGTGTACGTGTTGATTTGACCACAGCATCAGCAGTGTACTTTGTGTTCGTCCAACCTCTCGTTATAGCTCTTGCCTCCTGGTAAACCTCTTCCCCGCCCTCTCCAAAGCCCCGACATCCTTCCGAGAATGGGGCGACCAGAACTGTATGAAACACTCCAGATGTGGTCTAACTAGTTTTATAAAGCTGTGTTACGAACCGTAACGTTTTAGAAACGAACCAGCAGCAATAGAGTTCACACTGGAGTCTGGTTTTGATGTTAATACCACTCTCTTTATTGGTCTCTACTTATAACATAGTAACTTAACGAAATAAAGGAAAGTTAGCAGTGTTAAGTGTATATATGTGTAAATATTGCTCCCAGACTATCGAGCCTGAGGGAACAAAGCTCAGAATCTTGAGATAGTAAAGTAGGAAAGTTCATAATCCACGGAATAAATGATGGGAGAGAGATATTTGTAATCCAGGGTGAAACGTAGAGAAAAGGCCGTTACATCAAAATAATATCGACGAAGTTCTTATCCGTTGAATCCGTCCACATACGAGTTAACAGCGAAATTGACCTGTCACAGGAATACCGTCTTCCAGGGGTTACTGCACAACATACCCAGGCAAGGGTTAACACAAACTCCTATGGATTATACGAAGTGGCAGCCACACTCATTCGTTGTGGTTCCGTGTCCCGATGATCAACCCACTCTTGTGGGCATAGGAGAGTTCCAAGCCTCAGCTGTGACTAACTGAAGCGATCAGCTTTTCCAGTCTCTCTCTCTCTTTAGACTGACTGACTGCCTGTCTGCAGATCGCTCTCTCTCTCTCTTATGGTTCAGTCCACAGTCAGCGCTGTCAGCCTGTGACTGACGTCATAGCCCCGCCTCCTCACGCCGGCGCTCTTAAAGAAACAGTCACAGTACGACCGCAGGCTCGTAACAGCCGCAACACAACTTCCCGACTTTTGAACTCAATGCTTCAACTAATAAAGACAACCATGCCATTTGCCTTCTTAACCACCCGATCAATCTGTGCAGTCTCTCTCAGGGAGCGATGAACTTGGAGTCTAAGATCCCTCTGATCATCGACACTGTTCAGGGTTTTGCATTTAACAGTGTACTGTCGCATACATTCGACCTACCGAGCTGCCAAGATGATCATCACTAATCAAATCTCACTGAGATTTCTCAGGTCCTGTTGAATTTATTGCCAAGTGCACAAGTACGGGAAGGTACAGGTACAGAGAAACACTGACTTGTGGCAGCATCACAGGCAAGTACATTCAGATAACACACGGAACACAAATTGTACGATTCTCTGTCAGTAACAATCTATACATATGTTTTATGTTAATAACGATATATAAAATACATTGTGTCATGATCAATATTAAAATGTGCATTTTGTGTCAATAACAGTCTTAGAAATGTTGAATTTGGTCCCTGTCTCCATTCCTCCTGTAATCCACAACCAGCTCCTCTGTTTTTGTCACAATGAGGGAGAGGTTGTTTTCTTGACACCGCTGTGTCGGGGTGATGACTTCTTCTCTATACGCTGCCTCGTTATTGTTTGGGATCCGGGGGATCAATGTAGTGCCGTCAGCAAATCTAATTAGCAGATTGGAACCCGCCACTGCAGCCCCACAGTGCACTATGTACTGAATGCAAAGCTACGAAATTGCCTGTGAATAGCCTCCCCTCCCCCAACTCCACTCTTTCTGCGTCAGCAGCAGACTGGGGCATCTCACATCTCGCTGCCTCCGCCAGGACATTAAACTGTGAACAACTGTGGTCAGGGACTGATCTCTGGGATACTCCAAACGCTACCTACTTCCAGTCTGAAAACGGCCCTCTCATCCAGACACACACTACCGGCAGTTTATCGATCTCCAACGAAAAAGCCTAATCACCTACTCCTGAGGGTCAATACCATTGCTGACTCTGAGTTTAACACCGTCAAATGCCAGGAGGGACATAATAATCAGAAAGTCTCTAGTCACAGCCGTGTAAATAAAATGTGATCTCAGTAGGTGTGTGGCGCATGCTCAGAATGCGAAGGAGACAGACAAACTGAGCCAAGTCACAGACTGATGAAGGGGAGGTATGATCCATTTTGATACAGAGAGGGAAGCAGAGAGTTTGATATTGTGCCTGATGCCGGAACTGTGGCCAGTTAGAAGATGAAGTCTTGTTCCTCCAACTTGTTGTGAACTGTGAAAATGTTTTTTTTTATCAGAAGGCACCATGGAGACAAAAGTTATTTGAGTTGAAATGTTGTCCTTTACCCACCGACGTGCTTTGTAAGCTTTTAACAGTGTAGAAAAGGCAAAGGATTTGTCTATGGGACTCACAAACACAACAGCACATTAGTCTGCTGTATCTGTCAGTTCACCAGCGCTTGAATGCCGCCGATCCTTGAATGTGGGGGCGGAGATGCTGGAGAAGACAGCGCCCCACTCGCTACAAGGAGAGCCCGAGTACGTGTCCATGTCCGTGACATGATTGGATACATCGCCATGACGTTGATAGCACTGTGACGTCATTCACTGGCTCTCATTTTGGTAGGATTCGGTCGGACATCGCAAATACACCAACAGCTTCACACTGGGAAGCGGCCGTTCACCTGCTCCGTGTGTGCGAAGAGACTCATTCAGTTAACCCACCTTGTGATGCTCCGGTGAGTTCATGTCAGAAATAATCCTACACTCTGAGTCTCAGCAAACTGCAAAGCGGCAAAGCTTTATTTTTCACGAGTCTGCAGAGTCGGACCCAAAACTGCTCCAGCAGTATTGAGCCCAGAGCATTACATTTCATTTCCTTTTATACAGTTTCAAGTAGGTTATCACGTGTCCCTCAGTTGCTGTATCATTCCTACAATTATTCATAGTCAGCTCCACTCTCCCCCTCCCCACAGGCTTGTACATTTCGGGGGTCACATACACATTTTCTCATATCCTCTGTCCTTGGAGTTAGCCATCCGCAGAGCCATGTCTGCCAAGTTTTCAAACACTCATCGGCCTTGGAGTTAGCCACAAGAGTACAGCTTATCTCCATCTGTTTCATCCACCTCCGCTCTCAGCTCCTAGCTTAATGACTCCTTTTTAGTTCTTCATGATTACCACAAGGTACAGATTGTACCTATACAGTTTTGCAAGAATCTTATATCCTTATTTAGCAATGTGTCAGCATATGTTTTGTAAGCTTAGATCTTAGCACAGTCTAACCTTAACCCTTTCTCTTCTTACAATTCCACCCTTTTTCTTTTTAGAGTGTGCTAAGGATTTGTCCAGGGATTCCACTCTTCCAGTTCTCTGCCTCGTTGCAACAGCATTTTAGCCGGGTCAGCTGGGTTCCCTGGCTGCATTACCTGTACTACTACTCGCGTTATTAATGCTCTCAAGCAGGGTATTAAGCATGGTAATATGATTATCATTATGAGTATTCCGCCTAATATTAACAGGGCTATTCGCCACCAGCTTCCTCCCAGCAGACTATCCAGCCAACTCAGGTTCCCTAAGGATCTCCAAGTTTGTACTGGCACATGGGCCAACTTCCGAATTTTGTCGGATATTTTCAACACTGCCTTTCCATTATCATTTATCTTTAGGCAACAGTTTGTCAGATTGAACTTTCCACAGACCCCTCCCTCGGAGGCCAATAGGTAATCCAATGCTAATCGATTTTGGTATATGGCTGTTCTCATCTGGCTTTGCTGCTCAGCCAGCAATTCCAGAGCCAATGCGGTTTGGTTGGTGATCACCTCTACTACAGCTTGTAGGCGTATTATTCGATTTAACATATATACCGGGGTTCGGTAACCCCATGACCCATCCTGGGCCCAAGTTGCTGGTCCGTAATATTCAATGATGCGTGCTGGAGGCCACTCGTCGCCCCATTCTCCCACCTTTATCTCCCGCTTCTCCCTTCTCAGTGAGTCAAATAACTTGATTCCCAATTCCCTATCTTCATCCTGGGGTAGGAGGAAGAACTCTGGCCTTATAAGGCCTAAGAAACAAACTCCTCCCCATCCTTTCGGCAATTTGGTGTATGCCTGATTCCCACAAATCCAGAACAGACCTTCTGGGACAAATCCTCCTTTCCTTGCTTTCCGCCAGGCTTTCCAAACACTGGGAATTCCTTCGTACGGGTTATGCCCACTGCAATTCCAGATTCCCGAATTGTTTCCCATAGCCGTACAATTGTCCTTTGCCCCTTTAGTTATGTACCAAGTCGGCTCCTCGGGCCACCAAGTGGCATTATTTTTTGTTTTAGCCAACTTTATACTCTGACATGGGCTTTCTCCTACTTTCACCTTCCCTTTTCTTTCTACACATACTTGTCCTTCCGGATAGTTTGTTAACTTCCATTCTTGCGTCCTCCCAGTCCTTTTCTTATCCCAATCATGAGCCAATAGCTCCCACACACTCAAACTCTCACCTATCCATGGCCATTGCTCGCTCATGTGGGGTCCCCCACAAACCCAACAGTCACTTACATTTAAACTTGTAGCTATTCGAGTTGCTAAGTCTATAAACAGGTTTTCCTTCATTTCCGGTCTTGTTTTTCCATAGGTTCCCCATTCTTCTCTGACTCCACCAAACTCTGCCCTTCCTTTTTCTTTCCTTTCACATATCCATTCTGTCTCAGGGCATGTACTTTCTCGTACACTCCAACTTCTCCCTTCTCCTTTTTCTTCTCTCACTGATCCACCGGGGTATCCCCTGTTCTTTCTCAGGGTATATTTTATTCCTCCCTCTTCACATTCCTCTTTTTCTTTTCCATAACATTGGTCATTTACATGTGAATGTGACACAAGGGCCCCGGGTCGTTCTTTTCTTTTCTCCAAAACTCGGTTCCTACACTTGTCACATTTCCCTTCTATTTTTCCCACATACAGAATTAAATATATTACAGTCAATAATGTAACAGTCCACATTGAGTTCATTTTTGTTGCCTTTTCAGTTTCACCACCAACGGTTCTTCACTGGGAACACAGGTCCACTCCGTGTGTCCCTCAGGCTTAACTGGTCCCTTTATTCTGGATGCGTGGGTCCACCCTTTCTCTTTTGTTCGTACGGACGCCTCGGTGGTTAACAGGACCTGGAAAGGGCCTTCCCACTGTGGTTGTAACTTCTCCGGCTTCCAGGTCCGTACCAGAACCCAATCTCCAGGCACGATCTGATGTAAAGCAAAGTCGAGCGGCGGAGTCTGGGCCAAGAGACCCTTCTTCCGCAGTTCTGCAAAGGAACGAGATAGTGCCAGTAAATAGTTCCTTATAAAAATATCACCCCCTTGTAGCGTGGGGTACCCTTTTACCTTATTCCAATACGGGAGTCCAAACAGCATTTCATAGGGGGAGATTCCTATATCCTTCCTGGGTGCTGTTCGGATTCTTAACAGGGCGATGGGGAGACACTTAGTCCAGGGTAACTTGGTTTCTAGCATTAATTTGGTCAATTGCGCCTTTAAGGTACTGTTCATCCTTTCCACCCGTCCCGAACTCTGGGGATGCCACGGGGTATGGTATTTCCATTGGATACTCAATGCATCACAAATCAACTGGTGCGTCTTGGAGGCAAAGTGTGTCCCTCTGTCCGAGTCTATGGACCCCATGATCCCATATCTGGGGATTATGTTTTCTAGTAGTATTCGGGCTACTGTAGGCGCATCGGCCTTTGTGGTCGGGTATGCTTCCACCCAGTGGGTAAAATGATCCACTATTACTAACAGGTACTTCCATCTCTGCACTGAGGGTAGTTCGGTAAAGTCGATCTGGACTCTATGGAACGGTCTCATGGCCAGTGGCTGGCCACCTCTTGGAGTGGATCGCATCACTTTCTTGTTTATCCGCTGGCACGTCGGACATCCAGTTATCTCTTGCTGGGCCAGTGTGTATATTCCTTTGCATACATAGTCCCTCAGAATTGTGTCGCACATGGCCTGTACTCCCCAGTGGGTTTGATGGTGCAACTGTTGGAGGATGTTGCGGGTTACTTCCTTATTTAGTACCTGTCTCCCATCCGGGACCGTCCATTTACCATCAGTGTCTTTTCGGGCTCCTAGTTGGTTCATGCTATCAATCTCTATTTGGGTAAACATAGGTTGTTTAGTAAGTCCTTCCCTCACTGGTATCAAGGTCAGGAGTTGGATCGGGTCTTCAACGGCTGCTCGTTTGGCCTCCCCATCGGCTAGACGGTTCCCTACTGCTTCAGGTGTTGATCCTTTTTGGTGTCCGGGTACATGTACTACCGCAATCTCAGTTGGTAGGGCCAGGGCTCCCAATGTCATACTTATCATTTGCTCGTGTGCCAGTCCCTTTCCTCTGGCCGTTATCAGTCCTCTTTCTTTCCATATCTTCCCAAAGGTATGTACTATCCCATAGGCGTACTTAGAGTCAGTGTATATTGTTCCGATCCTCTTTTCCAATATCCTCAGAGCCCTCTGGAGTGCGTATAATTCGCATGACTGGGCCGACCAGTTTCCCGGTAATCTCCCGGACTCCACTATTCTTTCAGTCTCTCCGTCAATGATGGCATATCCGCTGTGCCGTACTCCATCAATACATCGTGAGGATCCATCTATATACAATTCCTGTCCTTCTCCCAGGGGAACTTCCTGTAAGTCCTCCCGGCTCTTTGTTTGCAAGTCCAACAATTCAATACAGTCGTGTTCTGACTCCTTTTCTTCTAGTCCTCCATAGAGGAACTGGGCTGGGTTGCAACTGGAATCCTTTGCGAAGTTTAGGTCTTCTCCGGTCATCAGTATAGTTTCGTACTTTAGAATGCGGGAGTCAGTGAGCCACCGATGTGCCTTCTGGGCTAGTAGGGTGCTGACCGAGTGGGGAGAATGCACTGTGATCTTCCCTCCAAAGGTTAGTTTCCGGGCTTCCTCTACCAATACCGCTGTCGCTGCCACTGCTTGGATACAGGTGGGCCATCCACGCGATACCGGGTCTAACATTTTTGACAGGAAAGCCACGGGTTGCCGCTTTCCTCCTCTTAGTTGGGTGAGTACCCCTTGGGCCATTCCTTCGGCATTGTTGACGTACAGCTGGAATGGTTTTTCCAGGGCTGGCAAGACTAACACCGGAGCACGGATCAATTGCCCCTTGATATAGTTGAATTTTTGCTCCTCTTCCTTTGTCCATTTTACTGTTTGCTCATCTTGCCCGAGTTTATCATACAGAAATTTCACCAGGGGAGTATAATTCTCAATCCAGATTCGACAATACCCCACTAACCCCAGGAACTGTCGTATCTCCTTCTTGGTACGAGGTAGCGACATCCCTGTTATTCCAGCTATCCTTTCTGGGGTAATGCTTCGCTGTCCCTTACTGACCCGGTGTCCCAGATACCTTACTTCCTTTTCCACGAATTGTAACTTTTTCTTGGAGACCCGTAGCCCCTTTTTCCCTAGGAAGTTCAGTAATCTGATGGTATCTTCCTGCACCCCTTTCTGTGTTGGCCCGGATAGTAATAAATCATCCACATACTGTAGCAGTTGGTTCTCTGGAGCACATTGGAATTCCGCTAGTACTTGCTCCAAGACCTGCCCGAATAGGTTAGGTGACTCAGTGAATCCTTGCGGCAGGACCGTCCATCTGAGTTGTCTTTTCCGCCCTGTTGTAGGATTTTCCCATTCAAACGCAAACATGTCCCGACTGCTTTCTTCTAGCGGGCAACTCCAGAAAGCATCTTTTAGATCTATTACACTGAACCATTCATGGTCAGGGGAGATTTTACTCATCAGGGTGTACGGGTTGGGTACTACCGGGTATCGGGTCTGGACTACTGCATTTAGACCCCGCAGGTCTTGTACCATCCGATAAGTCCCGTCCGGCTTTCGCACCGGGAGGATGGGGGTATTATATGGCGACATACATTCTTCCAGCAGTCCATCTGCGATCAGCCCTTCAATTACCGGCTGCAGCCCTTTTCTTCCTTCCATCGCAATGGGATACTGCTTCCTCCTTACTGGGCGACCGTCCGGTAGCAAGGTGATCTGTAGAGGGCTAATGTTCAATCCTCCCCTATTTCCCTCTCTATACCACACCTCGGGCTCTATTTTCTGGTCGTCCTCTTCTTTTAATGCGAATAATTTTACTATTATTTCTCCATTGTTCGGCACTGTTCCAATGCCCAGTTGCACTTGCAGGTCCCTTCCTAATAGGTTGAATCCTGCCGAGGGCAGCAGGAGAAGGTCTTGCCTTGTTGCCCTATCTTCATATCCGACTTCCACATTGTCCACAATGGGCACTTGTATCGTTTTTCCTCCGATACCGGATACCTTCATTACTCTTGTTCCTGTTCGGGCGCCGGGAGGTATCTGGATTACACTGGATCTTTCAGCACCCGAATCTAACCATAAAGGTTGTATCTGACCCTTGGGGACCTAATTTCAGATTTACCAGGGGTTCCTGTCGATAGTTTCTTCTCCCCAAGGGTAGGAACCCCCGACCCCCCTAGTCTTCGTCCTCCATCATGGCATATGACCTGACCTCTCGCCGATACTTAGGACATTCCCGTTTAAAATGTCCTTCCTCGTTACAGTGGAAGCATCTTAGAGTCCTTCGCGTTTTCCTTCCTGGTTCTTGGCCATTGCCTCGGTCTGACCACGTTCCCCTCTTTTCCCTGTTTTCTGTGGTTACTTGCCGTACTGTCTGAACCATTATCCTAGCGGTATTTTTCTGTTTCTCCTCGTCTCTTCTTACAAACACCTTCTGCGCTTCTCGCAGTAATTCACTCAAGGGTTTTGAATTCCAGTCCTCTATCTTCTCTAGTTTCTTCCGAATGTCTGGCCAGGCTTTCGATACAAATTCTACCCTAATTAGCTGTTGTCCCACCTCTGTCTCCGGGTCTACCCCCGCATATTGTTGCATATTTTTCCGAATTCTATCCAGGAAGTCAGTTGGGGTCTCATCGGGGTTCTGGTGGCTTCCGAACGCCTTAGTGAAGTTATGACCCTTGGGGACCGCTTGTCTTATTCCCTTTATCAGGAATTCCCTCATGTCTCTCATGTTTCCTTGACCTTCTCCGGTCTGCTTATCCCAGTTCGGGTTTAACAGGGGAAACTTAGGTTCCCCGGCATTCCCCTTCTCCTTTCTCTCTCTCCTCTTCCGCCTGCCGTTGCGGATCATCCGGATGCGGAGCACTGGCAGCTTGTTCGGGCTGCTGGGGCCGGGGAACATAAGGGGGAGGTAGATGATTCAACACTTCCCAAGGAGGCTCTTCCTCCTTAGTTTTAGTTTCTAGTTTAAAACTTCTTGCGGAGTCTCCTGGTCCGGGAACCCAGCAAGAGGCATACTCATTTTCTTCCTCTCTCACATTTGGTTTAGAGTTTACATATATGTTTAAGGCCTGTCTAACCCAATCCTCATCTGACCCAAATGGTGGCCACCATACCGAGGACCCTTTTATTGGCTGTTTGGACCATAATTTGCAATATTCTACCATTCTCTTTTTCTGCTTTCCCTTTGTTCGTCCATATCCCCATCCTGCAAACATTCTACCGAGGGGGCTATCAGGAGGTACCTTCGGGAACAAACCCGAACTCTCCGGCTCCTCTTCCTTTGAGCTTCCCCCTCCCATTATTCCCTTCCCGGCCCGGTTCTTTTTACTCTAGGTGTCGTCACACCTACTTTACCCGGTCACACCCACCTAGATCTCAGTTAGCTAGTCTCACTTACCCGGTGTGCCGTAGAACCGTCTCCTTTCCTCCCTGCTTTGCCGCCTTGCGCTGTCCGGATCTCACTCGCTCAAGCCGTTTCAGACGACGAGCAAGGAATCAGGGACTGCCGAACTCGGCAGGGTGCACCTTCTCCGATGTCCTTCCTCTCGCCCTCCACGACCGGAGTGGGGATCCCGGACGAGCCCCCAGCTGTCAGAAATAATCCTACACTCTGAGTCTCAGCAAACTGCAAAGCGGCAAAGCTTTATTTTTCACGAGTCTGCAGAGTCGGACCCAAAACTGCTCCAGCAGTATTGAGCCCAGAGCATTACATTTCATTTCCTTTTATACAGTTTCAAGTAGGTTATCACGTGTCCCTCAGTTGCTGTATCATTCCTACAATTATTCATAGTCAGCTCCACTCTCCCCCTCCCCACAGGCTTGTACATTTCGGGGGTCACATACACATTTTCTCATATCCTCTGTCCTTGGAGTTAGCCATCCGCAGAGCCATGTCTGCCAAGTTTTCAAACACTCATCGGCCTTGGAGTTAGCCACAAGAGTACAGCTTATCTCCATCTGTTTCATCCACCTCCGCTCTCAGCTCCTAGCTTAATGACTCCTTTTTAGTTCTTCATGATTACCACAAGGTACAGATTGTACCTATACAGTTTTGCAAGAATCTTATATCCTTATTTAGCAATGTGTCAGCATATGTTTTGTAAGCTTAGATCTTAGCACAGTCTAACCTTAACCCTTTCTCTTCTTACAGTTCACAATAAAAAGAGGCCACATTTCTGTCCGGAGTGAGCAAAGAGTTTTACTCAATCATCCCAGCTGCTGCAACACCAGCAACTTCACATCAGGGAGGAAGTTCAGATCAGCTCCGTGTTAAATGTTTAACCATCACGGTGACTGAAGGCAGCTGCAGGTTCATGAGGGACTGTTACTGTCAGATTCTGCAGTTCTTGCGGCTGCTTATCGCACCCAGGACTGAACCCTGGTCACTGAGCATTGGAGGAGTCTGTTCTGCTGATGTTAGCCTTAAACTGGACTAGTGTTTAATATTGTGGATCTGTGAAAGATAAATCAGTCTGTATCAAATCCCGTGTCTCGCTTGAGAGGCCACTCGGCCCAGCTGTTCCCTGCCCATGTTTCTGTTCCATATCAGTATATGAAAATCTATCTCTGCTGT
The DNA here is from genome assembly GCF_048418815.1 of Hemitrygon akajei. NCBI lineage: Eukaryota > Metazoa > Chordata > Chondrichthyes > Myliobatiformes > Dasyatidae > Hemitrygon > Hemitrygon akajei. The sequence goes on along the minus strand of NW_027331936.1, from coordinate 5,534,935 downwards.
TCCCCTCTCACTCTCCCTGGGATGACAGGTTGCCACTAGTCACCACTCTATGGGGTAGGAGATTTGTTCCGTACCCCGTAACTGGGTATTTAAACAGCAGAGAAAGAAGGATTCGTTGGAGTCTGGTGGTACGAAACTAAAGGTGTTTATTAATAAAAATAAGCAAAACATTTCAATAATGCGAAGATACATATAAAACAAGTTAGCAGTAATAAACCTAAAAGTGTAGGAATAATAATAATCAATAATAAACAAGCTCTATCGATGTCTAGGGGTAAATGAATTGTCATAGAAAAGTATAAAGTTCAGTTCATGAGTGCTGATGTAGTTATGGTTGTTGTCTTGTAATCATTGGAGAGAGAGAGAGAGAGAGCGAGCGAGATGCCTTGTGCAGGAAGGCACAGAGTCGACTGTACTTCCTTAGAAGGTTGGCGTCATTCAATGTCTGCAGTGAGATGCTGAAGATGTTCTATAGGTCAGTTGTTGAGAGCGCCCTCTTCTTTGTGGTGGCGTGTTGGGGAGGAAGCATTAAGAAGAAGGACGCCTCACGTCTTAATAAGCTAGTAAGGAGGGCGGGCTCTGTCGTGGGCAAAGTACTGGAGAGTTTAACATCGGTAGCTGAGCGAAGGGCGCTGAGTAGGCTACGGTCAATTATGGAAAACCCTGAACATCCTCTACATAGCACCATCCAGAGACAGAGAAGCAGTTTCAGTGACAGGTTACTGTCGATGCAATGCTCCTCAGACAGGATGAAGAGGTCAATACTCCCCAATGCCATTAGGCTTTACAATTCAACTGCCAGGACTTAAGAACTTTTTTTAAAGCTATTATTAATGCTTTTTTGAGTTAGTGATTTAGATGCATATCATATTATTACTGAGTTAAGTATTGTATGTAATGAGTTTTTGCTACAACAAGTGTATGGGACATTGGAAAAAATGTTGAATTTCCCCATGGGGATGAATAAAGTATCTATCTATCTATCTAGATGTAACAGCTACAGCAGCCAAACCTTCCTTTGCTTTCTTAATCCGTCATACCGTTGTGGTCATTCAGTTATGCCCCCTCTTGTCTTCAGCCAGACCGTTCTTCTGTGGTGGACTCGTCACTCTGGCATGAGTGGACACGCACACAAGCCCCCACCGGCTCTGCTTTTACACTGATAGCCTTACTGACCGACCTCCTGGTTCGGTCTTCGAAGCCCCCACCTTTTTGTGGGTTCCAACACTCAATCAGTGTCCACTGGCGTGTCTGGAGCGTGTCTCTCCAGACCTGTCTTTTTATCCCTACTAACAGGGACTCAGCTATCCATCAATCCTGAATGACTGTGTCCATCAAATCAGGCCACTCCTTCAGTCCACTGAGGAATGTTTATCAGCAAAATAGGAGAAGGTAAGTAACCCTTGCAGAAGTCATAATACAGTAAATAAACAGTCTCTCTCCCCTCTCTTATCTGTAGCAAATGTTCTTGCCTGTTTTTCGTCTCTTTCTCATGGTCAGCATAGCAACAGTAATAGTTCGTGTTTCTCGGGGGGGGATGGTTAACTCTTCACCCCATTGTCCATCAAATCTGTTCATCACTCATAACAGATTTCCATTGAATTTCATAGAATCATAGAAACCTACAACACATTACAGACGCTTTGGTCCACAGTGATAGATAGATAGATACTTTATTCATCCCCATGGGGAAATTCAACATTTTTTCCAATGTCCCATACACTAATTGTAGCAAAACTAATTACATACAATACTTAACTCAGTAAAAATATGATATGCATCTAAAATCACCCTCTCAAAAAGCATTAATAAATAGCTTTTAAAAAGTTCTTAAATAGTTTACTTAAATACATTGAATGGTAACTTAAGCTCAGTCCTAACCCCGGCACTTTAACATATCTTACTCCTGGCGGTTGAATTGTAAAGCCGAATGGCATTGGGGAGTATTGACCTCTTCATCCTGTCTGAGGAGCATTGCATCGATAGCAACCTGCCGCTGAAGCTGCTTCTCTGTCTCTGGATGGTGCTATGCAGAGGATGTTCAGGGTTTCCATGATTGACCGTAGCCTACTCAGCACCCTTCACTCTGCTACCGATGTGATACTCTCCAGTTCTGTGCCCACGACAGAGCCCGCCTTCCTTACCAGCTTATTAAGACGTGAGGCGTCCTTCTTCTTAATGCTTCCTCCCAAACACGCCACCACAAAGAAGAGGGCGCTCTCCACAACTGACCTATAGAACATCTTCAGCATCTCACTACAAACATTGAATGACGCCAACCTTCTAAGGAAGTATAGTTGACTCTGTGCCTTCCTGCACAAGGCATCTGTGTTGGCAGTCCAGTCTAGCTTCTCGTCTAACTGCACTCCCAGATACTTGTAGGTCTTAACTTGCTCCACACATTCTCCATTAATGATCACTGGCTCCATATGAGGCCTAGATCTCCTAAAGTCCACCACCATCTCCTTGGTCTTGGTGATATTGAGACGCAGGTAGTTTGAGTTGCACCATATCACAAAGTCCTGAATCAGTTTCCTATACTCTTCCTCCTGTCCATTCCTGACACACCTAACTATGGCCGTGTCATCAGCGAACTTCTGCACATGACAGGACTCCGAGTTATATTGGAAGTCTGATGTGTACAGGCTGAACATGACCAGTGTTGTTGCAATCATGTAACTTACTCTAGAAACTGCTTAGAATTACCCGGCCGCATAGCCCTCTATTTTCCTAAGCTCCATGTACCTATCTAAGAGTCTCTTAAAAGACCCTATTGTATCCGGCTCTATCACTGTTGCTGTCAGTGCATCCTACACACACACCACTCTTTGCTTAAAAAACTTAGCTCTGACACCTCCTCTGTACCTACTTCCAAGCAGCTTAAACCTATTCCCCCTCGTGTTAGCTGTTTCAGCCCTGGGGAAAAGCCTCTGACTATCCACACAACCAATGCCTCTCATCAACTTATACACCTGCATGAATTCCCTGCATGATTTTCTCCGGGCTGAATAAGACGATGAGCTCACTGTGGTTGTGACGTTCTTCAGGGCTCCGGATGAAGTTGGTTAAACTCCTTCTTCTCCGCTCTTTTCAACGTTTTGGGTCATTTTCACCAATTTTAAAGGACTGTGCCTCAGACAGCTGGGTTGTTGCAATTGTTACGTACCAGCAGCAACAGATCACTAACGGAGTCTGGTTTCAATGTTAAAACCACTCTCTTCATTAGTATTGTGATGGGGTCCTGAATTACCCCTATGAACTGTCTTTTTGAAAAGAGAGAGAGAGAGGGAGAGAGAGAGAGAGCGAGAGAGAGAGAGAGAAAGAGAGAGAGAGAGAGAGAGAGAGAGAGAGAGAGAGAGAGAGAAAGAGAGAGAGAGAGAGAGAGAGAGAGAGAGAGAGAGAGAGAGAGAGAGAGAGTGTTATGGTTCTCTGCAAGCTTGTTTACACTTTTACAAGGACACTGTCAGCCTCTGTGTTCTTACAGAGAGAGAAGGGAGGAACTGTTTGATGGACAGCTGGGGCTCAGCACGATGAGATGTAGGAGGTCCGCTGATTGACCTCCAAACACATGGTTTTGGACACTGAATGAGCTTTGTTGTGTCCACAGAAAAAGGTGGGTTTTGGAAGATCGATCAGGAGCATCGATCAGTGGCTGTCGCAGTGTGAAAAGGCTGTGACCGGTGGGGAGTTATTCGTGTGCCCATCTCTCGCCTGGGTTAATAACTCCACCACAGAAGAACGGTCCCGTTTGTAGTGGTCACAGTCGGTGACTTCCAAAGGATTTCGGAGGACGACGGGACTATCGACGGCGTCAGCTTACCTGAAGACTCAAAACTCTCCCTCTCTCTCTCTCTCTCCATCACTACTCGACTCAATCCCACGAACTGAACCGAACTTCACTCATCACCGTAAAACGGTATCCATTCACCCCGAGGCGTGAAGAAGCTTGGCTTTCCTATTTACTTACACACACACACACACACACACACACACACACACACACACACACACACACACACACACACACACACACACACACACACACACACACACACAATCATTGCTAACCTGTTTGATATATCTGCATTTATATTGCTGTATCGCGTAGTTACTAATAAATAACATTAGTTTATAGCTGTAACCCCTGGGTCACCTCAGGCATCGCTCAAACTCGTTCTAGTCTAGGGGGAGCGGCCTTCGGCCCCGCCAAGCTGGGTAATCAGCTGGTGTGGATGCTGTGTGATGTCCCCGCCTCGCCCAAAGAAACACACAGTACACCTTATGCGATTAAATGAGTACAATTTATAATGATTACTATAACTAAGCGATTACTAACGATACAGTATATATGAATAAGAGAAGAAAAAGAAAAGGCGCCAAACTTATCAAAGTCCAAACCACTTCGTGCACAATCGTTGGAGCTCAATTACTGAAGTCTTCTGGTTTTCGATCCCCTCCGAACTCCTCGACCCGCCTCCTGGGACCCCCACGGTGGTCAACCAGACGCTCCACACTCCTCTGTCTCCGTCTCCTCTCCTCACCGAAAACCTTGGGCCGGGGACCACCACTCGGGGTCCATTCCGTCGCCCGGCTTCCAGCACTCCGTCCTCTCTCTGTCACTCCATCGCACCCGACTCCCAAAAGTCCCCAACAACAATCAGTTTACAGTCCCAAACAAGCTTCCAGCACTTATCATAACAAAGACAATAGCATTCCTACCATTAAGACAGGCGCCAGGATTCCTACTTGTAACAAACAAAGACGCCATTTTGATTACATACACAGTAACAAAGAAAAAGAAAAAAAAACCCCGTTACACTCTCCCCCCACCAAATAAAAGTCATGTCCTCATGACTATTAGATAACTCGTCACCTTTCCTGCCAACACACCGTAACCCAAGCACAAGCAGTGACATCTCCTCCCCACACAGTAAACCTCACGCCCTGTTCCTTAGGCGCTATATAGGCCAACTATCTGGGCGTTCCCTAACCCTTCTGAGACCTCCGTACCCCCCTCACCTAAACCCTTAGGCTAGGACACAGCTGGGGATACCTTGGGTCCACTACCAACTCCTCTTTCAATCTCTCACTCATACCCCACACTGCACACAGCTAACCCTCCCCACTACACCTGACTCAGTGGAAGAAGGGCCAAAGGTCTCTTCCTCAATCGAGGGAAAGTCAGCAAAAGGCAGCATGTACCACACATCCAGCCATCAGCCTTTGAATCCGCATTCTTCCTCATTTCTTTGATCGGTAGCTGCTGTTTGATCTTCTCCAAACGGAAACACGTGACCTGCACTGCTCCTGCAGTCTCTTCAGCCTCCTGCAATTTAGATTATCCTCTTCTCTGGCCCCTGGCTCAGCAGTTCTGACTCCTGCATCCCGGCCATCTCAATCTGGAATGCAGTTACTCCAACAGCTTCTTCCACCCTGACCTGAAAAGCAGCAGTTAACGATTGGTCACCCTCCAGTTCAGTATTCACTGCACTTCTCTCCAGCTTCTTTTTTTTTTTCTCCTCATGACTTCTTCCAGATCAACCGTCAGGTTTGCACTTCATTTGAACTGTCGATGGTCATCTTCAGGTTCCCTTCAAGCTACCGCTTCCCCCTTCCAAGATTTGTCCGCAATTTCTTCACCTCCACAAACTACCTTCTCCAGGCTCTCAGTTTGCTGTGGCTCTCAGTCAAACAACTTTCTTCGTTCTCTCCAACTTGTAAGTCTTTCAAATGGTTCCAGATCACTCTCTCTGGTCTCTCAGTCTTCATTTCAAACTTGATTCCGTAGAGACAGACACTCACGAGCTGCGACCTTCGCCAGCCCTGGCACGTGTCCAGAAAACACTAACTCTGTAGTTCTCAGCCGCTCCGGCAACGACCTCACTTCATATTCTCCTGAGGCAAATCCAAATACCAGGAGATCATCCACATACGTCAAAATTCCAAACGCCTCCACACCCCATGGTCTTCCACATGCCCTGCAGGAAGGTTGCAAGGGCTCCGGAGATACCCTGTGGTATCTTTTCGGACCGGAAAGACTCCTAGGAAACTTTTAACCGCCGTCTTCTCCTTGGCGGCCTCACTCATCGGGATCTGGCAACATCCACTCCTCAGATCCAGCACCTTAAACCTCTTCGCACCACTCAGATAGGCCATCACCTCTACGGCCCAATATAATCCACACACACGCTGCCTACGTCTGCCACGCTGTAGGGGCCAGTTGCCGCAACCTCTGCCTCACCGAGGTGTCTTCAGCAGTCAACTCCCCTCCCTGGTGGTATTTCGCAGCGTCCACTAAGAGGGCCTCACCCTCAGATACTCCTCCAGGCCATACCACCACCGGCTCTGGTTTGAATTCGGTATCGGCCCAATGCTGCTACACACGTCCGCACAAGCAGCTCGAAACTCTGGGTGCATCGATAATGCCTCCAAACAGCTCTCACCCGCCTCCTCCGGGCAGGCCCCCAAGCGCACCAACAGGACATTGGTTCTCTCCATAACCGAAACGCTGCCCGTCTCAACAGTGTCCGGACACATCAGCATCAACGATTCACGAACCTCAGTCACCTCCACATTTGCCTCTAAGAACTCCATTTTCACTGACCAACAACCGTCGTCTTTATAATCACCGGCACTGGTACCCCAAATCTCCAGTGTCGTCAATGTCATCAAGGGTAAAGGCTTCCAAAAACGGTTATAAAACAAACTGTACAGCAACTTAACCGGTGCCCCGATGCCGAGGATGGCTTTAACTTGACCTCCATCCATCCGTAACAACACCTGAGTGCGTGGTCCCTCTAAGCCTTCAGGAATAGGGTCTGTTCCTTGCGGGAGTTCCTTGGTACATTGCTGGGAACGTGCTCCCCCAGAGACCCCAAGCCGTTCCCCCACTGGGCCTCCTCTAAGTTTCCCGACATCTCTCGGATCAACGGAACAACTGATCCCCTTGACAAATCCCCCTGTCTCCGCAAGCAATTTATCTGCCCTCCTAACCAAAAGGGATACCCTAAAAACTTCCCACCAATCTCCTGCCACGGATATGATAAGCCCCCCAGCTGCGGTATTTGACTTCCCTTCGAACCACACGCATTTTCCCACACTTTCCCAGAACTGGCAGCTGTCACTTCGAGATAATTGCGCCCGACAGTTCTAACAACGCTACCAGCCCGCCTACTCAAACTTTCAACCAATCCCTGTCGCTTTCCCTCAGCCAAGCACTGCCACTCACCCAACAACTGAGATGTCTGCTCCGCCCACGTCTCCGCCCCTTTAGGGCTGGACATTATCCCAACAACCCGGCGGAGCCCACCGCCATAGCTGAAAAATCCCAACCTCACTCTCCAAACAGTACGGACACCCCATGGCACCACCACCATTTCGTCAGCGCTAGTCGGAACTCGAACGACGACCTCCGGGCTACCAACAACTACCACACCCAACACACATACGGAAATAACCAGCAATCGCACACCCACAAAGGCACACCAGCTCTTCGCCGCAGACACAATTCAAAGAGGGCGATCACACAGCTTCCACAGAAATCAATCCCGGACGATCGTACCCACAATGTAACCCCTGGGTCACCTCAGGCATCGCTCAAACTCGTTCTAGTCTAGGGGGAGCGGCCTTCGGCCCCGCCAAGCTGGGTAATCAGCTGGTGTGGATGCTGTGTGATGTCCCCGCCTCGCCCAAAGAAACACACAGTACACCTTATGCGATTAAATGAGTACAATTTATAACGATTACTATAACTAAGCGATTACTAACGATACAGTATATATGAATAAGAGAAGAAAAAGAAAAGGCGCCAAACTTATCAAAGTCCAAACCACTTCGTGCACAATCGTTGGAGCTCAATTACTTATGTCTTCTGGTATTCGATCCTCTCCGATCTCCTCGACCCGCCTCCTGGGACCCCCACGGTGGTCGACCAGATGCTCCCCCACTCCTCTGTCTCCCTCTCCTCTCCTCAAGGAAAACATTGGGCCGGGGACCACCACTCGGGGTCCATTCCGTCGCCCGGCTTCCAGCACTCCGTCCTCTCTCTGTCACTCCATCGCACCCGACTCCCAAAAGTCCCCAACAACAATCAGTTTACAGTCCCAAACAAGCTTCCAGCACTTATCATAACAAAGACAATAGCATTCCTACCATTAAGACAGGCGCCAGGATTCCTACTTGTAACAAACAAAGACGCCATTTTGATTACATACACAGTAACAAAGAAAAAGAAAAAAAAACCCCGTTACATAGCAATACCAGACTCCACGGTGTTTTCTATTTCTGCTGGTTCTTTGACACGTCACGGGGTACGTAACAGTATCTACTCCAAATATAAAAGATTAAAGGAAATAAACAGAAGTTAACAGTGTAATGCGTATATATAGCTCCCAAACTATCAAGCTTGTGAAACAATGCTTAAAGTCTTCAGATGGTAAAGTGGAAAAGTTCAGTAATCCACGGAATAAGTGAGTGAGAGGAGACATTTGTAAATCCACACGAAGATGTAGAGAGAAGGCAATTACGAAGAATTCTACACACATTCCACGCTGGGTAAACGAAATCACAGTCGCCGAAGATCTTATCCGTCGATTAGTTCCGAAATCCTCTTAGAAATATCACCAGGTGACAGTGACAGGAATATCGTCTTCAAGTGGTTACCACAGAACACCCCGATTCCAGGTAAGGGCCAACAAAAGTTATACCACAGGATACTCCAGCAAATCCACACATATGGATGATACGAAGTGACAGTCACACATCCGTTGTGCACTGCGTGCCGATGATCAGATTAACCCAACCTTTTGGGCATGGAAGAGCTGCAGCCTATAGCAGTCACACGCTGAAGTTCCAACAGCTTGTCTCCCTCTCCCTCTCCCGCTCCCTCAGGCTGCCGCAGCTTGTGTCTGACGTCACAGCCCCGCCTCCCTCAGGCTGCCGCAGCTTGTGTCTGACGTCACAGCCCCGCCTCCCTCAGGCTGCCGCAGCTTGTGTCTGACGTCACAGCCCCGCCTCACTCAGCCACTTAAAGCGACACTCACAGTAAACGAACCTGCGGTCTCGTAACACAAAGCACCTCTAAAGTCTGACAGCAGACTAGCGAGTGAATCTTCGATGGTGCAGAGTCAGAAACCAAAGAGTTGCCAGCCTGAGTCAGGGGCTCCAGAGAGAGATGGGGTTCAGAGGAGGAGGACGAATAAGACCAGCAGGATGTGGTTAAAAGTGAAAGATTAGAAGCATTTGGAAACTGGTTGATCGAAAAAAAAGGTGGTTAATTTATGCAAAACACAGGTGGAAATCAACAGATCAGGCAGAAATTTTGGAGAAGAATAAATAGAAAACGTTTAGACAGAGCCCCTTCAGCAGCTAGGCAGCCTGTGTACTCCGCTGCTTAGTTGCTCTCTGAATTGCAGAGTGCCTCCAGCGTTTTGTGTGTGTGCGTCTGTGTATTTCCAGCAACTGCAGAATCTCCTGTGTTTTATATCTGCATTTTACTTTGGCATTAGATACACGTTGATATTGAGTATATTGTTTATGGGAGCCGCTTTCTGCGTTAAAACAGCTGCAGATTTTTCTATACACACGATAAAAAGAAATGAGGTATGGACATTGAACCGGTGCTTGCAGAAATGTTTAATGTCATTCAATGTCTGCAGTGAGATGCTGAAGATGTTCTATAGGTCAGTTGTTGAGAGCGCCCTCTTCTTTGTGGTGGCGTGTTGGGGAGGAAGCATTAAGAAGAAGGACGCCTCACGTCTTAATAAGCTGGTAAGGAGGGCGGGCTCTGTCGTGGGCAAAGTACTGGAGAGTTTAACATCGGTAGCTGAGCGAAGGGCGCTGAGTAGGCTACGGTCAATTATGGAAAACCCTGAACATCCTCTACATAGCACCATCCAGAGACAGAGAAGCAGTTTCAGTGACAGGTTACTGTCGATGCAATGCTCCTCAGACAGGATGAAGAGGTCAGTACTCCCCAATGCCATTAGGCTTTACAATTCAACTGCCAGGACTTAAGAACTTTTTAAAAGCTATTATTAATGCTTTTTTTTGAGTTAGTGATTTTAGATATCATATTATTACTGAGTTAAGTATTGTATGTAATGAGTTTTTGCTACAACAAGTGTATGGGACATTGGAAAAAATGTTGAATTTCCCCATGGGGATGAATAAAGTATCTATCTATCTATCTATCTATCTATCTATCTATCTAATGGCACCGTGATTACCCATAGGGCCATGCGTTAAGAATTTCACCGGGGCTGAAGCGCCGATGAAATGCGCAGGCGTCAGGCTGAGGCCGCCCCTGAGTTTCACGCATGCGCACAGTACACAGAAGCCTTTGAAAATGGCGGTTGCAGGTAAGAGTGATTCTCCGTGTTTTTAACTTAAACACCAACTTTGGGATAATTCCTCTGAATTTCGGACACCGTGGCTAGCAATCCCGGGACAGTCCTGCCTTCTTCCCTCTCTCTCAGCCCCACGATCCGTACACGGGCCCCGAGGAGCTTCCGGTTGATGAGGGAATGGGAACCGATGGATCTCTCAGACAGAGCTGAGCTCCAGCTATCCAAATACAAGGATTAGGAACTCGGAGAAAGGGAACAAAATCTTTTACATCAGCAGTTGAGAAAATCGGGATTAGTACTCTTTTCCGTAAATGCTGCCTGGCCTGCTGAGCTCCTCCAGTATTTTGTGTGTGTTGCTTCCTCTACCTCCTTTTGCTCTGGACTTTTCTACCGGTGAGAACATGTTTTGTCCCATTCTCTCTGGGTACGTAATGATATCAAACACCTTTGCCCTGGGCAATAAGTAGCTTTCACATCACAAATGTGCCAGACTCCAGTGAGACAGAGAACTGCCCTTCCCTTCATATTCATTGGGATTGCATTCACTGAGTTCACCACCGTCAGTCATTGGGGGAGGGTTCAGGGGGAATATTTATGTAGAATACAGAAACTAGTGATGCCTGTTTGCATTTTTTGCTGGAGAATTTGCAAGTGGCAAGAAGTGGAGTGATATTTGGAAATCTGACTTTTTAAAGCATAATTTAGATAGATAGATAGATAGATACTTTATTCATCCCCATGGGGAAATTCATATGGACAATGTGAAAAAGCTTTGGTGAGAAAATCCTCCATTTCCTGTTACAGGCCTGCTACATAGGTTGTGTGAGAGTGCAGATGAACTCGATCAAACCCAAAGGAGATCAAAGTTCCTATTGACAGTGATTTGCTAGCTGTGAAAATGAATACCTCTCTATATAAAATTCACTGTGCACATCTTGTCACTGGGTAAAAAATGCACAGTTCAAGATTTATCTGCACACTGATTATTACAAATTAGAGGGGAGATTATTACAAATTAGAGGGGTATTGGAGGGAAGGAGGGGAGACCTCCAGTGTCCCTGATGCCCTCCCCTACAAGATGTGCATCCAGCTGCAGCTTGTAACCCTGCACTTCAATGAGCTGCTTGAAATGCGTGAATTCCAGATCATCCAGCAGTTGGAGGGGGTGATAAATATGACATGAAGAGAGGTGAGTTACTCCCAAGCTGCAGGACAGATGAAACTGGGTGAGAATCAGGAAGGGGAATGAGGTTAAATATCCATCGCAGAGTACTCTTGTGGCCATTTCACACAACAACAGGTGGACCACTTTAGAAGCTGTTGGGGGAAATTACCTGGCAGAGGAAAGTCAAAAGGCTGATAGGGGATTCGTTAGTTAGAGGAACAGAACAAGAGGGGATGAATATCCTAATGGTAAGGCTTGCTAGTGGTAGTGAGCAGGGGAGGGGGGTGACGTGGTTAAAATAAGTTGTAGGGGGAATGGGAGCCAGAATGACAGAACAGATAGTGGAGAGGGTGAATTGAATTGACTTTATTAGATACATACTTCATAAACATGAGGAGTAGAAATATTTACCTTACATCTCCATCTAAATGTGCAATGTGTAATTTATAGTAATTTATAATAGATAGTTTGCTCATAGGACAGTCAATATAACATGGAAATGCAATTGTATCAGCATGAATTAATCAGTCTGATGGCCTGGTAGAAGATGATGTCCCGGAGCTTGTTGGTCCTTTTGCTGTGATACCGTTTCCTGGATGGTAGCAGCAGGAACAGTTTGTGGTTGGGGTGAATTGGGCCTGTTTGTCCCTGATATTCGTTGGGCCCTTTTTACACACCTGTCTGTGTAAATGTACTGAATCGTGGAAAGTAGATTGTGCAATGTATAATTTTACTTGTTTATATTTAGAGACATTTTTTGATGTATAAAATGATGAGGGGTATTGAGCGTGTGAGTGGCCAGAGGAGTGTATTTTTTTTCCCAGGGTTGAAATGGTTAATGCCGCTTTTCCACACTCCCATAGACCCTTTGTCCATCTCCTGAATAAATAGAGATGGAAAAATATTTAAGATCTCCCCATCTGCTTTGTTTCCACACGTGGATTGCCATTCCGGTCTTCCAGAGGACCAACTTTGTGCCTTGCAATCCTTTTGCTCTTAATCTATCTCCAGAATCTCTGAGGATTATCCTTCACCTTTTCTGTGACAGCAACCTCATGCCATCTTTTAGCCATCCTGATTTATTTCTTATGTGTTCTCTTGCATTTCTTTTACTCCATAAGAAACTGACTGCCTATACTGCAAAGTACTGGAGAGTTTAACATCGGTAGCTGAGCGAAGGGCGCTGAGTAGGCTACGGTCAATTATGGAAAACCCTGAACATCCTCTACATAGCACCATCCAGAGACAGAGAAGCAGTTTCAGTGACAGGTTACTGTCGATGCAATGCTCCTCAGACAGGATGAAGAGGTCAATACTCCCCAATGCCATTAGGCTTTACAATTCAACTGCCAGGACTTAAGAACTTTTTTTTTAAAGCTATTATTAATGCTTTTTTGAGTTAGTGATTTAGATGCATATCATATTATTACTGAGTTAAGTATTGTATGTAATGAGTTTTTGCTACAACAAGTGTATGGGACATTGGAAAAAATGTTGAATTTCCCCATGGGGATGAATAAAGTATCTATCTATCTATCTATCTATCTATCCCTGTTACGCAATTCCATTTTGTGCTTTACCAGGGTCTCAATATCTCTTGCAATCCAAGTTTCCCTGCAGTTTCTATCTTTACCTTTTATTCTGACATACCCGCTCTGTACTTTCAAAATTTTGCTTTGAAGGCCTCCCATTTACCAAGCACACTTTTGCCATAAAGCAGCCTGTCCCAGTCCACAGTTGCCAGATCCTAGTGTTGATTCCAGGTGTTGATCCATGCCCTGAACACATCCGCCTTTCCTACGCTGCTCCTTGTATTGAAATATACAGGGCTCAGCATATTCACTGCACCATGCTCAACTTTTTCATTCCTGACTTTGTCTGAGGACTGAACAACATCTGTCTCCACAATCTCTCCACTACCATTCAGGCTCCCATTCCCCCTGCAACTTTAGTTTAACCCTCCTTACCCCCACCTCCCACCATGCAGATCTATCACCCCTCTGGCTTTCCTCTCCCAGATCAATAAAAAGGAGGTGCATACCAGGTACAGGCAGATAGGAACAAATGAGGTACTTATCAAATACAGGAAATTCAAGTGAACACTTATGAAAGAAATAAAAGAAGGCATGAGGTTGCCCCAGCAGACAAGGTGAAGGAGAATCCTCAGGGATTCTGCAGATATGTTAAGAGCAAAAAGATTGCAAGGGAAAAAATTAATTCTCTGGAAGATCAGAATGGTAATCCATATGAAGGGATAACATAGACTTGGGGAGATTTTTTTTGCATCCGTATTTACTCAGGAGATGAACACAGAGTCTATAGAAGTGAGGCAAAGCCGCATCAACTTCATGGACCCTGTACAGATTACAGAGGTGGAGGTGTTTGCTGTCTTGAGGCAAATCAGTGTGGATCAATCCCCAGGGCCTGACAAGTTGTTCACTAGGACCCTGCGGAAGACAAGTGCAGAAATTATTGGGGCCTTAGCACAGATATTTAAATCATCCTTAGTGACGGGTGAGGTACTGGAGGATTGGAGGACAGACAATGTTGTTCTGCTGTTCAAGAAAGACTGTAAAAATAAACTAGGAAATTATACATTGGTGAGCTTGACATCAGAACTGGGAAAGTTGTTGGAATGTGGGTGTAGGAACCAAGTATATACTGTAAGTATTTGGATAGGTGTGGACTGATAAAGGATAGACAGCATGGCTCTAGCCAATCTTATAGAGTCTCTCGAGGAAGTTATCAGGAAAGTGGATGAATGCAAGGCAGTGGATGTTGTCTACATGGTCTTTAGCAAGGCACTTGTCGTAGTCTCATATGGGAGGTTGGTCAAGAAGGTTCAGTCACTCAGCATTCAAGATGAGATAGTAAATTGGATGAGACACTGTCTTTGGGAGAAGCCAGAGTGTGGTAGCAGATGGTTGCCTCTCTGACTGGAGGCCTGTGTCTAGTGGTTGCCACAGGGATCAGTGCTGGATCTGTTGTTGTTTGCCATGTATATCAGTAATCTGGATGATAGTATGGTTAACTGGATCAGCAAATTTGTGGATGACAACAAGACTGGGGGTTTAGCGGACTGCGAGAAGACTATCATGGCTTGCAGTGTGATCTGGACCAGGTGGGAAAATGGTTTTAGAAATGGAAAATGGAACTTAATGCAGACCAGTGTGAGTTGTTGCACTTTGGTATGACCTACCAAGGGAGGTCTTTCACAGTGACTGGTCGGGCACAGAGGAGTGTTGTGGAAGAAAGGGACCTGGGAATACAAGTCCTTAATTCACTGAAAGTGGTAGATAGGGATGGAAAGAATGATTTCAGCCCATTGCCCTTCATGAACCAAAGTACTGATAACAATAGATGGATGTTATGTTGACTTCTAGAAGAGATTGGTGAGGCCTAACTTGGAGTATTGTGTGCAGTTTTGGTCACCTACCTACAGGAAAGATGTAAAAGAAGTTCAGAGATTTCAGAGAAAATTCACAAGGATGTTGCCATGTCTGGAGGACTTGGGTTATAAGGAAAGATTGAACAAATCAGGACTTTATTCCTTGGAATGCAGAAGATTGAGGGGAGATTTGATTGTGATAGAGCGGCACAGATAGTGTTAATGCAAGCTGGCTTTTTCCATGAAGATTGGATGGGACGACAACCAGAGGCCATGGGTTAAGGGTGAAAGGTGAAATGTTAAGGGGAACATGAGGGGAAACTTCTTTACACAGACGGTTATCCGACAGTGGAATGAGCAGCCAGCACAAGTGGCGCATGCGAGCTCGATTTCAACATTTAAGAGGTTTGTGTTGGTACCTGGAGGTGTGGGAGTGGGCTGTTTAAATAGTTCAGCACAAACTAGATGGCCCAAAGGGCCTGTTTCTGTGTTGAAATTTTCTATGATTGTGACAAGAACCTGAAATAATACAAAAAATCACTCTAACCCCTTTTGACAGCTGTATGAACCAACCAGTCATTTCAGCAGGAATTTTTTATATGGCATTAAAACTGTGGCACTTTAAGTTAATAATACATAAAAGAAGATCCCAGCTGCACGTCAAGAAAAACTATTTGTGTGAGAGTGTTTCAGTTACTGTGGGGCGAGGAACCCATGCAGCTCAGTGGGAACAGGGAATAATACCAATGGAGAGAGTCAAACTGAGCCAGGAGATGGCAGAAATGCCCCATTCTTATAGAGACAGGAAGAGCATCAGGGAATTGATGGTCATTCCAGATACCAGCACTCTGCCCAGTCAGGAGATGATTTCTCTGTCCAACTTTCGTTGAACCTCACTGTGACAGTGTGATACCAGATCAAACCTTGGCAACTCAAGTGATCTCATCTGAAATGTTGTCCTACACCCATTGATGGATTTTGTAAATCTTTTTACAGGTTAAAAATGAGAAGGAATTCGTCTCCAGGAAGCTCAAACACACCACGCCAGTTTTGTTGTCTCTGTCTAGATATTTAAGAAGTGGAGCAAGGGATCCTTCCTGCTCAGACAGTGGGGAGGGATTCACTCTATCATCTGACCAACTAGCAAGCCCGGCATTTTACACAGGAGAAAGGCCGTTCACCTGCTCAGATAGTGGGAATGGATTCACTCGGTTATCACAATTGAAGGTACATCAGCAAGTTCACACTGGGCAAGGCCATTCATCTGTTCTGTGTGTGAGAAGGGGTTCAGTCGGTCTTCCCACCTGTGGACACACCAGTCAGTTCACACCACTCTGGGCAGAGACTGGTCACCTGCTGAATTTGTGGGGAAGGATTCACTCAGTCATCTGACCTAATGGCTCACCAGCGGGTTCACACTGGGGAGAAGCCATTCACCTGCTCAGTCTGTGGGAAGGGATTTACTTATTTATCCCAACTACAGAGTCATCAGCGAGTTCACACCGGGGAAAAAGCGTTCACCTGCTCAGAATGTGGGAAGAGATTCACTTTCTCATCCACCCTACAGAGACACCAGCGAACTCACACTGGGGAGAAGCCATTCATCTGCTCAGTCTGTGGGAAAGGATTTACTCAGTCATCTGCCCTACTGGTACATCAGCAAGTTCACACTGGAGAGAAGCCGTTCACCTGCTCAGTCTGTGGGAAGAGATTCACTAATTTATCCAGCCTACAGAGACATCAGCGAGATCACTCTGGGGAGAAGCCATTCACCTGCTCAGTCTGTGGGAGGAGATTCACTAATTTATCCAGCCTACAGAGACATCAGCGAGTTCACACTGGGGAGAAGCCATTCACCTGCTCAGAATGTGGGAAGAGATACGCTGACTCTTCCACCCTACAGAGTCATCAGCGAGTTCACACTGGGGAGAGGCCGTTCACCTGCTCAGTCTGTGGGAAAGGATTCACTTGGTCATCTGACTTACGGAGTCATCAGCGAGTTCACACTGGAGAGAAGCCGTTCACCTGCTCAGTCTGTGGGAAGAGATTCACTCATTCATCTCACCTACACAGTCACCAGCGTGTTCACACTGGGGAGAGGCCGTTCACCTGCTCAGTCTGTGGGAAGGGATTCACTCGGTTAGCTAACCTACAGAGACACCAGCGAGTTTACACTGGGGAGAAGCCGTTCACCTGCTCAGTCTGTGGGAAGGGATTCACTCATACATCCCACCTACAGAATCACCTGCGAGTTCACACTGGGGAGAGGCCGTTCACCTGCTCAGAATGTGGGAAGGGATTCACTCAGTTATCCCACCTACAGAGACACCAGCGAGTTCACACTGGGGAGAAGCTATTCACCTGCTCAGTCTGTGGGAAAGGATTCACTCGGTCATTCACCCTACTGGTACATCAGCGCGTTCACACTGGGGAGAAGCCGTTCACCTGCTCAGTCTGTGGGAAGGGATTCACTCAGCCATCTACCCTACTGGTACATCAGCGAGTTCACACTGGGGAGAGGCCATTCACCTGCTCAGTCTGTGGGAAGGGATTCACTCAGTCATTCACCCTACAGAGACACCAGCAAGTTCACACTAGAGAGAGGCCGTTCACCTGCTGAGAATGTGGGAAAGGATTCACTCAGTCATCCCACCTACTGGCACACCTGTCAGCTCACAATGGGGAGTAGCCATTGTTATGAATCCCTAGGTTTTGTTTGCTGTGGATTGTCATTTTAAGAGAGAGAGAGAGAGAGAGAGAGAGAGATTAAGAAGGCAAATGTGTCTGACTTGCAGCTTGTTTACATCGTGTGCAGCTTGTTTAGTTTTAACCGAGGACACAGACACTCAGAGTCAGACGGAGACGAAGGAGGAAAAATGGAAGAATCGAAACCAGGGAACTAGTGGCCAAGGGTCACTGTTTGGAACTTTCCTTTGCCCACAAGGGTGGGCTAATTATCGATTCACCGTACATCGAATGTGTGGTTGTCACCTCATTTGATCCATAGGAGTGGATCTGATTTGGCGTATCCTGTGCAGACCACTTATGTGTTAACCATTGCCTGGCTGTGGTGTGGTAATTCATTAAGACGATACCAATTATGACAAGTCACTTCGGGTGATAATTAGTATGTGGATTTGGAAGGATGACAGATAAAATCTACAGTGACTGTTGTCTCGTTTTACCACCATGGAACCTGTGGAATACAACATAATTGCCTTCTCTCAACATTTACCCTGGCTTACAAATATCTCTCTCTCATCACCTATTCTGTGCTTGAACTGAACTTTCATACTTTACCATCTCAAGACTCCAAGCCTTGTTTCCCCCGAGCTCAATAGTTTGGGAGTTATATTTATGCACATTTATACACATAACACTCACGAGGAAATCTGCAGATGCTGGAAATTCAAACGACACACACAAAATGCTGGTGGAACACAGCAGGCCAGGCAGTATCTATAAGGAGACGAACTGCCGACGTTTCAGGCTGAGACCCTTCGTCAGGACTAACTGAAAGGAAAGATACTAAGAGATTTGAAAGTAGTGGGGGGAGGGTGCAATGCGAAATGGTAGGAGAAGACCGGAGGGGGTGGGATGAAGCTAAGAGCTGGAAAGGTGATTGGCGAAAGTGATACAGAGCTGGAGATGCGAAAGGATTATGGGACAGGAGGCCTCGGGAGAAAGAAAGGTGGAGGGGAAGCACCAGAGAGACATGGAAAACAGGCAATTAAATATGTCAGTGATGGGGTAAGAAGGGGAAGAGGGGCATTAACGGAAGTTAGAGAAGTCAATGTTCATCCCATCAGGTTGGAGGCTACCCAGCCGGTATATAAGGTGTTGTTCCTCCAACCTGAGTTTGGATTAATTTTGACAGTAGAGGAGGCCATGGATAGACATATCAGAATGGGAATGGGATGTGGAATTAAAATGTGTGGCCACTGGGCGTAGTCTGTTGCTGCTGGTTCGTTTCTAAAGCATTATGGTTTGTAACAAAATGGGACCTGCGTCTGGGATATGAACAAATTTAAGGATTGATTTATTATCGATTTCATTGGGGAAATCCCTTTTGATTTATTTGTGTGTGGAAAACCAGCAGCAATGGATGTTGATAGATATCTGGAAGTGTGAACCTCTCAGGCATTAGAGGAAACCAGAAGGATTGAGTTGTTGAGTATTGCTAAAATGTTAATACTTGCTAAGGTGAAATTGACAATAAGGAGGGCACAGATGCAGAGTGTAATAGCTGAACATTATGTATCTTAGGGTGTATTTAAAGTGGAGGAGTTGGAGCTGTTTTCTGAAAGTAAACCTAGTGATCTTGAGCTCCAGTAGAAAAATTAAAGATGGAGGCTCCGGAAAGGCAGAGTCAGTTTCAGGCTGGAGAGGCAGAAAAGCAGAAAGAAAATTCTCTTACAAAGTGTAATTAAGGGGAAGGCTTAGCAAGCCTATTCTGCTTTGACAGTTGCTGAAGCAGCTTATTATTTATTTATTTATGCTGCCCCAATCATCGCCACTGGGCTATAAATGTGCAGGAGCAGTGTGTGGTCCAGTGCTTTGCTCAAGGACACACAAGCTGCCTCGACTGAGGCTCGAACTCATGACTTTCAGATTGCATGTTCAACACCTTAACCACATGGCCACGCACCACACATTATGACATAGTGAAACAGGCTGTGCTCAAAGCTTACGAGTTGGTCCCAGAAGCAGACAGGCAAAAGTTTAGAAATTTGAAGAAATCTGTGAACCAGACATACGGAATTTGCTTATGAGAAATTTGTGTGTTTTGACCGCTGGTGCACATCTGAACATGTAAATGATGATTTTAACAGCTTGAGAGAGTTGGTTTTAATTGAAGAATTCAGAAGGTGAGTCCCTGATGGCATAAAGACGTATTTAGATGGAAATAATGCTGCCACTATGCAGGAATCTGCTGGATTAGCAGATCAGTTTGCTTTAACTCATGAAGTTATGTTTACCCTGAATAAGAGTTTCCAAAAGGCACTTGTCAAGTTGTGGGTAAACCTAATGAGCTCACCCCAGTGGCCTGTACCTGCATTCGGTGAACCCTTTTCCAATGTTATAGTTGATTGTGTTGGCCCATTGCCAAAGACTAAAGCAGGCCATCAGTTTCTGCTAACTATTATGTGTACTGCATCCAGATTCCCAGAGGCAATACCTCTCAGAAATATTAAAGCTAAAACTGTGGCGAAGGCTCTTACCAAAATTTTCAGTTTATTCGAATTGCCTAAAGAAATCCAGTCTGATCAAGGATGTAGTTTTACATCTGGATTATTCCAGCAGGTAGTTCCTGAACTGGGAGCAAAACAAATTGCATCATCTGCGTACCATACAGAATCACAAGGGGCTTTAGAAAGATTTCATTCTACCCTCAAAACAATGATTAAGACATATTGTGTTGAAAATGGAAAAGACTGGGATGAAGGAATACATTTGCTTTTGTCCACAGAAAGAGAGTCAGTACAGGAATCACTGGGCTTTACTCCATTTGAACTTGTATTTGGTCGCAGAGTGACCTTTGACCTTGTTAAAAGGAATGGTGGATTGATGTTAACTCGTTAGACTATGATTTGAAGTTCAAAAATAAACTACACCAAGCCTGTAGTCTAGCGAGACAAAACTTAAAGATTTCTCAAGACAAAATGCAGTGTTGGTTTGATAAGCGGGCTTGCGAATGAAAATACCAGGTGGGAGATCAGCTGCTTGCCTTATGTTGACAAATCCACTTCAGGCGAAATTCAATAGACCGTATGAAATAGTCTCTCAAAATAATGATGTGAATTATGTTAGTAAAACACCCAGCTGACTCGAACTAACACAAGTGGTACACATAAATATGATAAAGCCTTTTTTTGACCGGCAGGTACCATCTGTGTGTGTTGTTGTCAAAACAAATGAAACTGGTAACCCTGAGAATGAAACAATTGACTCGTCTGAGACTTTTCACAAGCCAAACATGGTCCCAGTTAGGCTAATGAACTCGGTTGTTCCAGAAAATGTTGCTATCAATTTGTCTCATCTGCAGCCAAAGCAACATCCACAGCTGAAGGAATTAATTCTGAAGTTTAAATATTTATTTCCTGATCTTCCCAAGCAAACCACAGTCGCAGTACATGATGTAGATGTTGGTCAAGCCAAACCGATTAAACAACACCCAAAGTGCATGAACTTGGAAAAGTGTAAATTGGCTGACCAGGGAATTGAGTATATGCTGGAGAATGGTATTATTAGGCCTTCAAAATGAGATTGGAGTCACCCTGCATTATTGTGCCCAAACCTGATGGTAGTGTTAGATTTTGCACTGATTATAGAAAGGTAAATGCAGTAACAAAAACAGATGCTTATCCTATCCCTAGGGTGGATGATTGCATCGATAAGGCTGGAAAAGCTAATTTCTTACAAAGATTAATCTGTTGAAATGGTATTGGTGTGTTCCATTGACGGACAGAGGTAGAGAAATTTCTGCATTTGTGACACCATCTGGTTTGTGTGAATACAATATCTTAATACAAAAATGCTTCAGGAACATCCCAGAGAATGATTGATTTTGTAATTCGAGAGTTAGAACACACAGATACCTATATTGATGACTTAGTTACAGGGAGTGGCACTTGGGAAGAGCATATCTCTGCAGTAGAAAAGCTATTTGACAGGCTTTCATTGGACAACCTTACAGTTAACTTGGCTAAGAGTGAATTTGGACATGCCAGTGTGACCTGTCTTGGCTATGTTGTAGGTCAAAGCAAGTTGGGTCCTGTTCGGGCAAAAGTCCAGGCAATTTCTCAAGTTCCTATTCTGACTGCTAAGAAGGCTCTTAGAAGGTTTTTGGGAATGGATGGATATTGTAGAACGTTCTGTAAGAACTTTGCTGATATCGCTCTTCCTCTGACCAATCTCCTGAAGAAGGGTGAAAAGTTTGTTTGGACCGAGCCTCGTCAGAAGGCATTTGATTGATTGTTATCAGTATTTGGGGTTAGGCCAATCAATGTAGTGCTGTCAGCAAATTTAAATAGCAGATTGGAGCTGTGGGTGGCAACACAAGTCATGGGTGCACAAAGAGTAAAAGATAGGGCCAAAGAGACAACCCTATGGGTTATGTGTGCTGAGGGTCAGAGAGACAGAGGAGATGGAGCCCACCCTTACTACCTGCTGGGGATCTGACAGTAAGTCCAGGATCCAGCTACACAAGGCAGGGTGAAGGCCGAGGTCTTTGAGCTCCTTGTCGATACTTCACTCATTTGTATGGCTACTGCTCTGCCGATGACTGCAAGGAACTGCAGAGAACTTTGGAGAGCAGAGAACATCAGACAAACAAGCCTCCACTCCATGGACTCTTCCTACACTTCCCCTCCCTTGGAAAAGCAGGCCATGTACTCAAATAACCTCATTACTTGGACATTCTTGCTGCAATCCCGCTCCCACATTGGCGGAGAGATACAAAAGCCTTAAAGTGCGTAACACCAGACTGAAGAATGGCTTCCTGTCTGCAGTTATAAGCCAAATGAATGATAAAATGGACTCAACCTCACAATGCAACTCGACGTGACCCTGCACCATATGTCTATCTGCACTGCACTTTGTCTGCAGCCTTAATGCTTTTATTATTTTGTTGTATATCAGCTCAATGTACTGTTGCAATGAATCGATCTGTGTGGATGGTACGTCAGGCAAGAGTTTCATTGGAAGTTCAGTACATGATGATGATAAACAAATTTCCCATTTTAATTGTGTGGAAATATTAGACAGACTGAGCTTCTGCTCTGGAACCGCAGAAGGAAACTGAACTGTTGTCATTTCTGTGGAAAGCAAATATATGGAAAATGCTTCAATCTCACATTACGATCTGCGGTAACTGGGATCAGGTGACCGGTGGTGGGTCTCCCATATCAATATCAGAATCAGGTTTAATAGCACCAGCATGTGTCATGAAATTTGTTGTCCCTGCCGTAGTAGTAGAACCGAATTCATAACAATAGTTTTTTTAACAATTGTGATTTAAAATAAGAATATACATATATATATATATAGTACAAAAATAGAAAAAAAAATTAAAGATATAATAAAATATCTTAATTGTGTGGAACTATTTGACTGACTGGGTTGTTGCTTTGGAAATTCTGAAGTGAAGCTGAATTAAACTTTACACATTTATGAGAAGCTCAGAGAAATGCAAATGGCTAAATTCTCACATAAATGGGTCAGACACCCAGAAACATTGGCAACTCTTCAGCACGTCGAAACAGTGAATGAAACATGCAGAAAATATTGCAGAAAAGAAACATTGCCCACCCACAATGAGAGGATGTGACAGATCCGGATCTCACTGACTTGTCTGAACGGGGAAAGGTGAAGCTACACGTACACGTAGAGCAGTGACCCGCAGATGCTGCAGATCTGCAGAAAAACATGAACGGGAAACGGGATCAGGTGACGGGTGGAGGGTCTCCCACCTGAACCGGTGACTCTGCTCCTCTCCCCTCACACACTGCCCGACCCATCCGCCGCATTCCCCACATTATTCCATATTTACCCCAGATACATGATTATTTTTCCACACCATATCTTCCCCGATCCCTTTCACTCCACCCCCAGGTCACAGAGTCACCGGCTCAATTCCCATCCCGGTCCAAAACATAATTCAGACCCAAACAGGAAATGTTCACGTTTCATTTAAATCAGTTCTGTGTTTATAAGCACTCATTTCTGTTCACATTCCTCCGAACTCAGTGGACAGGAACACTGAAACATCAGGCGAGAAGCCACAGGAGGAGGCCATTCAGCCCCTCTAACCATCAGTAAGGTGGCGGCTGTTCTCCCATCTCAGCCACATGTTTCTGCCCGATCCTCATTTCCTCCATCCCTTCGGTCTCCACACATCTGCCGCCCTCTGTTTTATGTGAGGACGATCACCGAGTCTTCACCGCCCTCTGTGGTGGGGATTTACAGATATTCACCACCCTCGGAATGGAGACATTTCCCCTCATCACAGTCCCGGACAGTCCATCCCTTTTTCAGAAACTGGGATCCCTGGTTCAGCCGGTGTTTGCCCCCAATGTGGTGAATCCCTCTGCTCGGCACCACCGTGGGCTCAGACATTTCCACAGATGAGCCCCTCCTGTCCCCACCGGGACAAACATCCTGTCCGCCCCCTCTCTCACCATCTTCATCCTTTCAATAAAATCCCCTCCGGGGAACCGGCATCAAACCGACGGGCCGAGCGGTCTCCTCCTACCTCTCAGCGATACATCAGACTCCGGCCGCAGGAGACGCTTCACAAACGCCCCAACTTCCCTCGGAGGGAAATGGAAATAAATCAGAAAGCGGACATTTACTTTGAGGTTTTCTCCGCTCTGAGGAGGCGGTCGGCGCTCGAGCGGGAGACGGACTCAGCGGGGTAACGCCCACTCGGCCTGTCCGCCTCCGCGACTGGTTGTAACCAGTGATTGACATCGCTTCGCACCAATGGGAATAGCGCAGCTCCTGAATCCTCTGTTGACAGCGGTGCGGGAGGGGCTGGTCACGTGATTATTAGCCCAGCCGTTAAACCGATAAAGCTCGAGCACAGAAGCGCGTGGGTGACGTAAGACACCGCGCACGTGAGGGCAGATCCCGGTGTGGGGAGCCCATGTGTGACGTCAGGCGCGTGGGGAGCTGTGTCTGACGTCACCTGTGGGAGAGCGCTGGCATTCAAAACCACCTTAATGGACTTTTCAGTGGGACAACAACATTAATCACGGGTTTCATCACTGAATCCAGTGTTGTGGGATGTGAAGTCCCCTGTTACGTGTCCGGCTGTGCCGTGTTGTTGGTGGAGTGGGCAGCGTGGTGTTTGTCTCGATTCGGGTCACAACACCAGAATTGCCAGCGGGGTCCACACACAGTGTATTAGTCAACAGAAAACCTCTCGTCCCTGCAGTCTTTGTCTCCTGGTGAACTCAAAACCCTGACAGTGTGGACCATAGATACCCCTGGCTCTCAGAGTCAGGGAATCACTCAGACAGCTGATCGCTGAGAGGAATTATATTTATTAGTCATTAAAGTTCGCCCAGATTCGTTTGGACGGATTTGATGTGGAGTTCGGGGTGTCACAGTGAAAGGGCCGGACGGCCGAACTCTCTCCGTTGTCCAAACATCCTTCCAGGTGAGGCGACGCTTCACCTGTGAATCTTCCAGGGTCGCCCATTGTGTCCGCTGCTCCCGATGCGGCCGCCTCCACAGTAGTGACACCGGATCCTAAGCAGTTGTGCGGGGTAGAGTTGTTTTCTTTTTATCGGGGGTCGATGTTATTGTTCCCTTTTGTGCGGGAGGGGTGGGTTTTGGGGGTTGATGATCGGGATGACGTTCTTTTTTATGCGGGGGGTGGGGTGGGAGTTTGATTTTTCTGTCTGATAGATGCTGCCCGGCCTGCTGAGTCCCGCCAGCATTTTGTTTGTGTTGCTCTGAATTTCCAGCATCTGCAGACTTTGTCGTGTTTGTGATTTACCTCTCCGTTGTCTCTCCCGCCTCCGGCCACTGGTCCCTCTGTAGGGACCTCCGGCCACTGGTCCCTCTGTAGGGACCTCCGGCCACGGCTGGTGCAGCCCAGAAACTCCTGCTAAACGCAGGCGCAGTGCCGACCGTAGCTATTATTCTGTTCAGGCGTCCGTGAAGAAGGGTCTGATCACGGGTTTGGTGGAAATCGGGGGCCGGCTGCCGTGGAAGCACAACTTTGTGGGCCGAAGGGCCTGTATCGTGCTGTAGGTTTTCTATGTTTCTATGAAAAGTGTCGGGAACGAGCTCTGCCGGACGGCTGGAGGCTCCGGGCTCTCCGGTCCCGCAGCCCCGGTTTTAGCTTTGCGCCCGAGCCCGGGCTGTGGGATCAGTTAGTTGTGGTTCCCAGGCTGGGAGGGGTTTCGGGTGAAGGGGATCTGTCTGTGTGTGGGGTGTGGGGGTAGAGGTTATGGGTGAACTGTAATCGGGGGGGGGGGGGGGGAGGTGTGGGTGGGGTTGCTGTTGTGAGAAAGTGGGATGATCGGACGTTCCGTGACCCGGGTCAGATAAAGTTGTGAACGGGGGAGGATTTGCTCCGTTGTATCGGACGCTCGCGTGTCCTTTCAGGAAGCAACAATTCTCTCTTCAAATGAATTACTGTCTAATCTTGCTGCTAACATGGTGTTTGTTACAAAGCCCCAGTGCCTGGAAGAGCTGTCACGGTCATAGGCTGTTGATGCAGACTGGGATGGCGGTGGGGTGTCAGTGACCTCTGTATCAGAGAACAACACGGGTTTCTACATCCTCCTGTGAGATATAAATATCCTCACAGTGGATTCGCATCAGCTGGCATATCTGGAGTTTGCAAAGGGAAAGGGAATGGGTAAGGGGCTGAGGAGAGACAGTTTTAATCAGGAAACCAACGTCCGGGGTGGAGGGGTACAGGAGCTGCCTGATAGATCGTTCAACAGTAATTGTGTTTTAATATAATCTCACAGACGGTGACTGAGGAAGGAGCTTGTTGATGGAGGATACCCGGAGGTGAGCAGGTCAGACACGGTATCAGGAGAGTGACAGTGATGTGATTTCCTGTGTCACGGGTACAGACAGTCGTCTCCAGTGAGGAGTTAGTGTGGAGATGCAGCTTCCCTGGAGGTGGAGGAAAGAGGACACACCAACAGGTGGAACCAGCTGTGGGAAGACATGGTTTGTCAGGTCTGACGACGAGCTGAATGTACAATAACCTTCAGACTGAATCAGAAAACCGTTCTGAGGGTATTTGAAATGTCAGAAGCAGGGGAGATGTGATCCCATGTCTCCATCAGACCCTCAGTGAGATGGTTCCAGTTATAACGTGCAGGGATGAAAGCACAGTGTTTGGAGTCTGATTTAATCACTGATTCTGACACAGTGAGAGGGTTAGTTTTACTGTAAGGCAGCAACATTAATGGAAGACACAGAAACTTCATCAATTGCCAGTTGTTTAGCAAAAGTGATCAATTTGTCTATTACCTTGACAGAAATAGCTATTTCCAGTGGTGACAAAGGGGTTCAGTCTGGTTTACTTCAGGTTAGAGAGGGGTGTGGAGTTTTGAAATCAATGCCTTGCGGTGCCACCATCGTTAATTTAGCATGTCCGGAGTGGTGGATCACACAGCACGGAAACAGGCCTTTGGCCGGCCATACCTGTTCTGACCATCCACTCACTGTCTACACTGGTCCCATTTATCAGCACTTGGTTCATAGCCGACTGTATCTCGGCAGTTTCAATGCTCATCCATTTCATAAATGTTGTGAAGGGACCTGCCTCCACCACCACCTCGGGCAGTGTGTTCCAGGTTTCAGCTACTCTCTGAGTGAGAAATCTCCTCCTCAGATCCCTCTAAACCTCTTCATCCTCTGATTAAATCTATGCCCTCGGATCTGTGACACCTCTGTCCCAGGATCGTGGCCGATATGGGCATCAGTGAGGCCTTTGATAAGGTTCACATGGTAAGTTGCTGTGGAATGTCAGACCACACGGGATCCAGGGAGAGCTGGCTCACTGGATGCACAGTTGTCTTGATGGTAGGAAGCAGAGAGTGATGGTGGGAGGCTGTTTATTGGACTCGAGGCCCGGGGCTAGTGAGGTTCCCCAGGGTTACACCCCATTGCGCTCATTATTCATTGATATTTAATGATATTTGCATTTGCACAGTTTGTTGAATTCTTTGAACATCAACCATTGCTACGTCATCTAGATCAATAATTTGGTTAAGAATGTCCAGGATATGGAGAGTAGGTTTGCAGCAAGTTCAAACAATTAGGTTTTCTTAAAGATATTAAGTATAAACTCTCCGCTCTGTTTCCCTCTGCGCATTCGACCACCCCCTCCCCTTACTGTCTTCCCTCTCTGCCCCGTCCTCCCTCTCACCCTGACATTGGACATACGTTCAGGGTGAAAGTGAATTATTTTAGGGGAATCTGAAGGGGAATTCTTCACTCGGAGGTTGGTGAGAGTGTGGAATGAGCTGCCAGTGGAAGTGGAGGATGTGGGTTTGATTTAGACACTAAAGAGGAATTTGGGTGAGGACGTGGATGGGAGGTGTATGGAGGCTCTGGTGCAGGTAGCTGGAAGTAGGCAGTAACAACAAAAACAGGTCGGCATTGACTGGAGGGGCCGAAGGGCCTGTTTCATTGCTGCTGCTCTCTGTGACTCTAATAATATTCTAATTTGTAATTTCCACATCAGTACTTTGCTGTTTATGACTGAACCCAGACATTTACCTAAACAAGAATTGTAAGACTCTTGGCTGGCTACAAAGAGCATTTACAAGCTGTATTTCTTGCCAAATGGGTTGTTAATAAGTACCGACCATGCAGGCCGCCCAAACTTTTGCTTCGGGCCCTTTTCCTTTCTTGTTATTTTGAAACTGTAAAAGATGGAAATTAAAATCTAATCTTGCTTAAAATATTAAAGAAATGTGTCATCTTTGACTTTATGCCTTTTGCAAATCAGGTCATCTTTTACTCGCTGAGCTATTCACAGGAACAGAAATTTTGACCAGGGGTGCCCAAACCTTTGCAAGCCACTGCTGGACTAAGTGTGTAAATGTAGGACGGGACTACGTTGAAAAATAAATGTGCTAGGTTTTCCAAAATTGACTCCTTCCACCTGAGGCCACGAATATATCAATCACCCCTCCTATATATTTTCATCAAAAATGAACAGGATTCAGCACTCCATGTGTGTATATGTAATCGTGATGAGAAATACAGACCAGAACACGTACATGAGAGGCCAACTCAGAAAAATAAATCATCACTCTGGAAGAAAACATTAACCAGTGGAATGAGTATGACCCTCCATGGGAGACATCCCAACGATCTGAGCAGACGAGATGGTGACAAATGAGCCCTGAATAAGGACGTTCACTCCCAATGTCATTCTTCCTCAGCCTGAGATCTGAGGAGTGAAGAACATCTCAGACAGAACTGCAGTCAGCTCGACTTCTTCAGTCTGCAGGAAATTCAAGGGAAACCTCTTCTTCCAGAGTGATGACAATTTGGAACCCATCACCACAGGGAGAGTGAGAGGTGAACAACAGGGGAGGATTTGAAAGATCTGTTGTGGAACAGAATCAGGTCCAGCCGGCCTGAGTTGACTCTCTACTGTACACTAGGTGTGTTATAAATTCACTAAGTACCAGAGATAGTGATTAAAATAGAACTGATTTATTTGTCACAGATCCAGAATATTAAACTCCAGTCCTATTAAAAGTGAATGTGCAGCAGAAGAAACTCCTTCTATGCCCAGTGACCTGGATGGAGAACTGGGTGTGGTGAGCAGCAGCAATAATTGCAGAGTTCAACACCTACAATCACTCTCAAAATTGCATTCAGCAACGGTGATGGACAAATATCCAGCATGCAGCTTATTGAAACTTTCTCCCCAGTGTGAACCCGGTAGTGTGTCACAAATGTAACGCGCTGTAAGGTTTCACTGCTGATGCAGTGTACTCTCTGCAATGTTTCACTGCTGAGTTAATGGCTTCTCTGCAGCAGCAATGTTTAGGGTAAGACTAGAGATAACAGGGTTTTGGAGTGTTCGGCTATCCAATGACAGAAATGTTCTTCCTTGTGAGTCTGGAAGAGAGATTTTCATGGCCTTTTGCTGGCGAGAGATGAGAAGAAGAGAGTGGGCCCTTTTTCTTTCTTTTTGATTACTTCACTAATCATCTAGTCAAAGTAAGAATTATACATCTCAGTCATTTATTCACATATTGTGTACTGTTTGTTATTTCAGGGTACTGATTTGTAACAGGGCACACATCACACAACATCCACCCAAACAAGATTTCTTAAGTTTGGCCGGGCTGGGGGGTTATCACCCCCTATATTTAGCTGCGAGCTGAAGCAAGAGTTGCATAGGGTTAGATTACTGAGTGAATCGCTTCCGAAATATACAGCAGGTGAAGGGTCTCTCCCCAGTGTGAACTCAGTCATGCACATCAGGTTGATTTCGCTGAGAGAATCTCTTCCCAAAGTCTGAGCATGAGATCGGCCTCTCCCCAGTGTGAACTCGCTGGTGTCTCTGCAGTTGAGATGTCCAAGTGAATCACTTCCCACACACTGAAGCCTGAATTATGCTTCACCGTGTAAGCTACGCCATACGCTCCGCATAGCCACGTACCTGACGCGGCACCCTAGGCCATACCGTATGCCGTAGCCTAATGCGCACCTTACGAAAATGTAACTGTGCGTCACAGACCGCCAGAACTGTGATGGGTCTGCTTGGTAGCAGCACATTTCCTCCTAGGGATTTCCTGTTGCTTCGAAGTTGGAAAATGGGCCAAATAGAGGAGAGGTTAAGTGAGGAAGTCAGAAAATATTTACATTTGTACGACTCTTCATTGGTATATTATAAAGAATGGCAAATGACATGAAATTCATGCAAATAAATTTCCACAAACATCGGTTTGGACGTCACGAACTACACTAAGAAATGGAAAAACTTCTCTCTTTTCTGCGCTGCAGTAATTTCAATAAAAGTAACTCTTGTTCAACATCTATTAGCTCCAACTCCAACAAGATGAACTCAGCAGTCGCCATCGTTCCCAACTCCACATGAGTCAATTCAACACAGTGCCATAGAACCTCAACACCAACTAGCGTTTTGCCAGAGCAACGCAGACACACGAACTCACAAGTAAAAATGCTCACAATGACATAGGCCACTTGCGTGGGCTACTGTGTATGCTACACTGTAGCGTCTGCACAGAGGGATAATTCAGGCTTGAGTCTGTGAATGGCCTCTCCCCAGTGTGAACTGACCAGTGTGCTTGTAGGTGGGCTGACTGAGTGAATCCCTTCCCACAGTCTGAGCAGCTGAATGGCCTTGCCCAGTGTGAACTCGCTGATGTACCTTCAGTTGAGATGACTGAGTGAATCCCTTACCACAGTCTGAACAGGTGAATGGCCGCTCCCCAGTGTGAACTCGCTGGTGTGCCAATAGGTGAGATGACCGAGTGAATCCCTTACCACAGTCTGAACAGGTGAATGGCCGCTCCCCTGTGTGAACTCGCTGGTGTGCCAATAGGTGAGATGACCGAGTGAATCCCTTACCACAGTCTGAACAGGTGAATGGCCGCTCCCCTGTGTGAACTCGCTGATGAACCATTAGGTGAGATGACAAAGTGAATCCCCTCCCACAGTCTGAGCATCTGAACGGCTGTTCCCCAGTGTGAACTCTCTGATGTACCTTCACTTCAGGTGAAGAAGTGAATCCCTTCCCACAGACGGAGCAGGTGAATGGCCGCTCCCCAGTGTGAACTCGCTGGTGAGCTATTAGTGTGGATGACTGAGTGAATCCCTTCCCACAGTCTGAGCAGCTGAACGGCCTCTACCCAGTGTGAACTGACTGGTGTCTCAGTAGCTGCGATGACAAAATGTATCCCTCCCCACAGTATGAGCAGGTAAACGGCCTCTCCCCCGTGTGAACTGACCTGTGTGCTTGTAGTTGGGATGACTGTGTGAAGCTCTTCCCACAGTCTGAGCAGGTGAATGGCCTCTCTCCAGTGTGAACTCGCTGAAGTACCTTCAGTTTAGATGAGCATGTGAATCCCTTCCCACAGTCTGAGCAAGTGAACGGCCTCTCTCCAGTGTGAATTCTTTGATGTACTTTCAGTTGGTATGAGCCAGTGAATCCTTTTCCACAGTCCAAGCAGGTAAATGGTCTTTCCCCAGTGTGAACTCTCTGATGTAGCTTCAGTTTAGATGACTTAGTGAATCCTTTCCCACAGTCAGAGCAGGTGAACAGCCACTCCTCAGTGTGGACTTGCTGGTGAACCATTTGGTCAAATGACCGAGTAAAACCTTCCACACAAATTCAGTAAATGACCAGCCTCTGCCCCAGTGAGAACTAACTGGTGTGTCCACAGGTGGGAAGACCAACTGAATCCTTTCTCACATACAGAACAGGTGGATGGCCTTGTCCCAGTGTGAACTTATTGATGTCCCTTCAGTTGAAATGTCCATCTGAATCCATTCCCACTGTCTGAGCAGATGAATGGGCATTCACCCGTTGAAAATGACAGACGTGCCAGTCGATCAGATGATAGAGTGAATCCGTCTCCGCAGTCTGAGCAGGAATGATGATCAAGTGAATCGCTTGCTCCACTTCTTAAATATCTGGACAGAGACAGCAAAACTGGTGTGTTGTGTTTTAGATTCCCGTAGAGAAATTTCTTGTGATTTGTAACCTGTAAAAAGATATACAAAATCCATCAGTGGGTGTAGGACACCATTTCAGATGAGATCACTGAGTTATCAAGGTGACATCACACAGTTACAGTGAAGTTCAACCCAAGTTGGAGAGAGAAATCATCATCTAACTGGGCACAATGCTGGTATCTGGAATGACTATCAAACTCTCTGATGCTCCTCCTGTCTCTATAAGAATGGAGAAATTGACTAAACTGATAGTTAATGAAGAAGAAAAAAGAAGCAAAAAAAGAAGAAAAAAGAAAAACTTGAAAAAGAAAAAAAAGGGTTGTTTATAATATCTCACAAGAATACATAATCATCAGTGTCGTCAATTCCGATCCTCTCAACATAAATAAGATTAAAGCTGAAAAATCCAATAAGCTTGGAACAGGGTCATATTACATCATATGAAAATATTGAATAAATGGTCTCCATATCTTTTCAAATTTAATAGAAGTATCGAGTACATGACTTCTAATCTTTTCTAAATTTAAACATAACATAGTTTGAGAAAGCCAGTGAAATACAGTGGGAGGATTAATTTCCTTCCAATTCAACAAAATAGATCTTGTAGCCACCAAAGTGAGAAATGCAATCATTCGACAGGCGGAAGATAAATGAAGTGAGTCCATCATTGGTAAACCAAAAATTGCGGTAATAGGATGGGGTTGTAAATCGATGTACAATACTGCAGAGATAATATCAAAAATATCTTTCCAATATTTTTTCCAAAAGCGGACATGACCAAAACATATGAGTTAAAGACGCGATTTCAAACTGACATCTATCACAAATAGGGTTTATATAAGAATAAAAATGAGCTAATTTAGCCTTGGACATATGGGCCCTATGTACGACCTGAAATTGTATTAATGAATGTTTGGCACATATAGATGATGTATTAATTAATTGAAGAATTCTATCCCAATTCTCAATAGGAATAATAAGATTAAGCTCTATTTCCCAAAAATTTTTTGTCTTATAAAGGGGCTCTGAACGTATCTTCATAATTACATTATAAAGTTTTGATATAAGCCCTTTTTGAAAAGGGTTTAATTCAAACAAACTCTCCAAAATATCTGAAGACACAAAATTTGGAAACGTAGGAAGTACCGTACTTAAAAAATGCCTAATCTGTAAATATAAAAAAAAATGAACTCTAGGCACATTATATTTATTAGATAATTGCTCAAAAGACATAAAACAATTGTCCGAAAATAAATCAGAAAATCTTAGTAATCCCTTAGTTTTCCAAGCCGAAAAAGCTTGATCTATAATTGAAGGGTGGAAAAAGCAATTAGATACAATAGGAATATTTAAAACGAATTGAGTCAACCCGAAAAATTTCCGAAATTGAAACCATATACGTAAAGTATGTTTAACTATCGGGTTGTCAATTCGTTTCGGCAATTTAGAAAGAGCAAAAGGGAGAGAAGTCCCTAAAATAGAACCCAGAGCATCACCTGGTACCGATTTAATTTCCAAACTCACCCAATGAGGGCCAAAAGATCCATCCCAGTCTTTCAACCAACATAACATATATCTAATATTAACTGCCCAATAATAAAATCTGAAATTAGGTAATGCCAACCTACCTTCCTTCTTTGTCTTCTGTAAGTATATTTTACCTAACCTGGGATTTTTATTCTGCCATATATATGAGGAAATTTTTGAATCAACATTAGTAAAAAAAGATTTCAGAATAAAAGTTGGTACCGCTTGAAAAATATATAAAAACTTAGGTAAAATAACCATCTTATTAGCATTAATCCTACCTATCAGAGATAAAGATAATGGTGACCACTTAGTAAACAAGCTTTTAATCTGATCAATTAAAGGTAAAAAGTTAAACCTAAATAATTCTTTATGGTTTTTTGTGATTTTTAATCCCT
Organism: Hemitrygon akajei; assembly: GCF_048418815.1. Lineage (NCBI taxonomy): Eukaryota > Metazoa > Chordata > Chondrichthyes > Myliobatiformes > Dasyatidae > Hemitrygon > Hemitrygon akajei. The sequence goes on along the minus strand of NW_027331936.1, from coordinate 5,500,909 downwards.
AAGTAAATAAAAGA